>NC_056732.1:600851330-600966330 GCF_019279795.1 Protopterus annectens
GTGAGACTGCCTACTAGATATGAGTAGGGGTCACTATGTGCAGATATGGCTGCGCCTATCTAGCAGCCCGAGTATGGGTGGTTTTGGTGGACATTCAGGAAGGGGGGGTGGTGTGCTGTGGAGGGGATGATGGGTATTCAATTATGTATCCAGGTGTGTTGGGGTTGGATGGCTCAGTTCAGGCCAGACCATTATGTGGGTATGTGCTGGTAACGTTTCTGTACATGTGTATTGCACTTTTTAATGTTCATATGTTTGTGGGATTGTATTGCAGATGTGAATATTTGTTCTTTGGTTATCTTCCTGATTCACCCACTGCTCCCTCGTACACCTCCAGTTCACCTATTGTGCATCCAACCCAGTCTCCCCTTGGTGAATTATTACATTACCCACCACCCCCACCCCCATATTCCACAGACACCATCCATCCCTTCTCTGGTTGATGGCCTATGGCACAGTCAACAGAACACATTGCGTACACGACATATCTCTGGTACCAATATGGTTGTGAGGACTACCCTAGCATTTCTGATCATCCACATGCTGTACCTCATGCACATAGGTACATGCAAATACTTATCTTTCTTGACATGGTACGTAGACCCGGGTAATACCCATTCATCTATCGGCCGTCCTGACAAGGACCACTTGGACCGCGAATGGGCAGATATTGGGCAAATGCTCTGACCATTGGTAGGGTTGCCACCTTTTCATATGACCAGGATGGGACATTTTCGGGACACATATCAGAGTTTACAGGCCAACACATACCCATGGTCAATACAAAGGATAGTACTTTAGTTTTATGCCTAAATATAAGCTTTTATTGTTGTAGCGGTGTAGTTGCTTATTCTGTTTCGTTTACTTGCTTATTCTGTTTCTTGTAACATTTAGGTATTTTATATATGGAAATAAGTATTGTATGGGACTATTACATAAAATATGGGACATAATTATGTCCTACAATCGCAGGACATTTGACATTTATAATGGTTTTGGTATGGACACAACTGCCTAGAGGGGGACTGTCCCTCACAATGTAGGACAGGTGGTAACCCTAACCATTGGGCTAGGCTTAGCAATTGGTGGCATGCTAACACGATGCGTTTCGCTTCCACTTGGTATAACTATCGACACTACAATGGAATACGGGCACGGGGTTTTAAATATCATTTGTTCGAGGGACGGGGACTCAATATTCAGCTACGTGCCTTTGTGTTTACTTTTTATTTTGGTGTTCACAAAACTGTTTTGTATGCTTTGCATACATTTCAGTATCCATGGACACTGACAGAAGTGATTACTATTAGAAGCAGGCTGTACTAGTCAGCATTTTAGGTGGCGCGTATGCAGCCGACATGTTCACGCCTCCGTGCAGCGCCTGGACACACCCCCTGCACTCTGCACATTTCCTATGCACGTGGCCATTATGGCAGCACAACTTCATTAATATGCATGTGGTGCTGCTGTGCCATCTCTATGCTGCACGGTTGGCACAAGGCTAATGCCGTCCTTGCGCTGAGCTTCATGAATCCCGGGGTTAATCTATTTTCTGAAGACATAAATTGTATTTATTAGTTTATGCACCCATGTAAATAGTTTGTTTTGTAGGTGCGTTATGTTATTTTTTATGTGGTTATTTATGTTGCTGACCTAAAAATTGTATGTTTACTTTACTGTGATATGGCAAATGATATTTTATTTTTAAACAACCTTCAATAAAAATGGAAGAAAGAATTGATGGAGGATCCTGGATGCTGATGCTGTGACACCCCAGTATGTCTCCTGTTGGTCTCTGAAAGGTACCTGTAGCTAAAATTCTAAGTGCTACACATACCTTTGTCTCCACTGGTTTGCCCTAGCTCTGAGTTGAGAATGACAGAGGTTGCAAAGTTCCTGTAGTGTGTCTCTATCCACCCTGTAGCACTGTACAATTTCCACATCATGAAGATTGTGATAAGTTAGCCAGGTTCTGAAAACTCTTCTCCTTTTTAGTCTTGGACTATTAGCAGCAGAAGCTGCATAGACTTCAGCCTGTTGCACATACACATGAAGTAAATCAACAGCAGCCCTAACATTGTTTCCATGTAGACATTTCTGTGGCTGTATTCCAATAAGTTCTGGAATTTGCAGGGAAAACCAGTACTGAGTCTACACAGTTGCTTTATAGCTTGTTGAATAGCTCATCCATATTTGATTTGTTGATTAGCATACAATTCAGCTGCATATACTGTAATTTGCATGCCACAATGTTTACCTTGTTTACACAGCTGTGTGCAGCTCTACACATGATGTAGAGGTGCTTACTGAATCCAAAACACTGTGTTACCATATGCACTTAGAGGGGCGACACTCACATGGGTGAAACGGACTGTGTAGACTTTATTGAATCTGACTGAGCATTCTTACACTCTCTGGCAAACATTTCTTGGCATGTAGTTCTTGAGTACCTCTTCTCTTGTACTGCTATATAATTGCACATGATAGATTGTAAAACACAGCACTACATACCATTTCCTGTTATTATAGGCATTAAGCCATGCCTACATTTATTTTATGTCTGAGGTTGAATTCTATCTCTGTGATAACTGTTACATTGTTTTCACTGTGCAAGTACTTATGTAAAAATAAAACACGTGTAAGAAGAGCAGTGATACATTTGCTGGGGGCAGTTATGTATGTTATATACATACATTTTAGATATTACATGTTGCTGTACTTTTAATTTTCTGCAGTTTTTCTTCAATTTTCAACTTCCATTCTGATTATATACTGTTGTGATATCACACATTAACCATGTTTCTCATTTGCATATACATTTTAATTTTACAATGGATTGTTAATCTTACAATATATTTTTTACACATATATTTTAGCCATGGTATGTAAACATGACACATTAGTTGCACATAATGCTGACTTACAGTGGAAATGTAAATGTTATATTAACACCTGAACATAAATGTGTGATGCACACAATGAATAAAGAGGAGGGGTGAAATTGACAAGGATTTGTTTTAGAGTCTGTGACTGATAGTGTTTTAGATCTAGCAGCATGCTTATAACAGGAGCAATTTTCCCAAAGCTCTTTTGTCAGTGCAGCTAAAATGGCATGGCACATACATGTGTTACAAATTAATGATATATATGTCTGTATGTTATGTATACTGAAGGCTAAGATGTCAATAAATGCACAAGCAATAACAGACCTATGTCTGCTAGTCTGATTACTGCATGCTATGTAATGTACTAGAGTAAGTAAATGGCAATGTGTGATGGGCACACTGATCCATTCATGGCCTTCTATTTATATATCAATATATCACTATTATGAAATGTAGCATGTTGTGTAATCATGATATGCACTTGCTATCATTACACCTTTGTATCTTTTGTTATACAACATATAAATCAACCCTATGGCCCTGATCTTGTTACCATTACATTGTCACAAAAATGTGCCATAATGTAATGTATATTGGGCAAACATTACACATGTCTGGTTTCATACATTTTGATGCTGTTACTTGCATATCATATAATCTCTTTAAAGCTATGTTGTTTTACATCTGTCATTACAGTGATACATAGTTGTTTCCGATGTCTGATTTTAAGGCAGATTGTGATAGATGCATGACATTCATTATTCTTCAGTAACATTTACTGTGCATAGTTTAATCTGTAGCTTGTTACACAATACATGCACATATGATTACAGTCATGTTATGTAACAGACCTGTCATAACAACACATTGTACAGAGTCACACCATGTGTATGATGTCTTCCTATGTACATACATAATGGAAATATATTTAACTGGCATATGCATTTCTGTACATGCCTCACCACTGACTGGGTTTTTATTTTAGACATGTTTTGCATATGACTGTAATGCATGTCACATGCCATGATGTAATTTATTATGGAGTGGATGTATGCCTGACTTCACATAAGGTGTTATACTTGGATAAAGTCAGACTGTAGTTTAACACCACATATGTAACAGTTACAATATGTAGAATCTGTAACTTTTGGATAGATTTTCATTTATTCATCAATTTTAAGTTAATACCTACTATGTATGAAAAATGTTTTGTTCCTGTGTTCAAATTTGTCAGAGTGGGACCTGTGCTGGATCACCAATTGAATGATGATGATAATGATGATGCCCCAGACCACTGACAGCCAAGTCTGACTCCAAGGACCCGAATGATGACCACGATGGGGGTGATGATGATAATGATGATGATGATGATGGAAATTGGGACCTACTTATGCCGTTGCTCCTGTGGCTCATCAGAGAAGATCTCCACCACAATGTCAGGCAGATGATTTTTGGGACCATATCGAGGATGTAAAGGCAGATATCTTACAGATGCAAATGAAGCACATGATGGGTAACTTCTTTCAGAACATGCTGCTAGGAGAATGCTAGAGAGATCTTTTTTGATGTTTGACCCCATCAGGGTCCTTCAGAAATGTAAACATTGTCTGTGCTATCCACTTTTGTAATGCCACCACTATGATGGTTTCCATATTCAAATCTGTATAGTCTATGCACACTTGTGCAGACATCTGGTAATGCTGTCATGTCATGTCATATGTCATAATGATCACTGCACATAGTTTATACATGGCTTACATCTTGCTGCTGCAGTATGACACACAGTGCCAAATGACACATGCATTACCATTATTATGTACATAATCATCACATGTTGCCATTACTGCATACATTGCTCCATATAGGCAGGAGCACTGCTCCTTTAATTTCTATGTGCGAATACTCCTATGCATGCAGTGTGTCATAACATTGTTATGTCTGATACACTCTTGCCATGTATGGGACAGATGTGACTCTTGCAGTTAGCATAATGCAAGTGGAACACAATTGTTTTACTTGCATTGTTCCTGTCTATACTTATAAGGGATGATAGCAGCTCACATGCTACATTATTTCCTTTCTTATTACATAACACATTGAGGTCAGTCAAGTGTGCTTGTTTGCACATGTTATGCATGTGGATGCATTGTACACATTTCTGTAGCTATAGTTGAATTCTTATGAATGTTCAACAGCATGACATCCTTGATTTTGTAACTTATATAACAGTTTTGGATCATGCTGTCCTACTGCCACAATGACCTTGTGTGTGCCATGTGCTGACAGTTATTGTGCCATGTTGTTGTACAGTACTGTGACAGGTACATATGAACATGTATCCTTCACATACTGCATTGACATTTATTGGTCCCTTAGTGAATATATGGAGGTGATGCTTTGTTTAGCATCCTTCATGATTCCTTTTTTTGTCCTTATCTTGTTTATGACACTAGCCAGTCTTTTTGAAACTAGCTTATATTAGGGTATGTCTGTGTGTACATCTTCGTAGTACGCATGCACTGATTTAAACGGATGCCCATGTGTATGGCCATACTATGATTAACACACAACTGCCCATGTAATATGTAACTGGTTGCATGCACGTATTCCATTTTGTTGTGCTGTACTTGTGTACACGGGACTGTATTTTGATCAGTCCTACATATAACTACAGTAATATTTATATCAAACATGGTGATTTCACTGTCTGTTGTATAATATTTTTAATACAGTATATATTTTTATATATATATATATATATATATATATATATATATACATGTGATATTCAAAACTACTTTTTTGTGTACACATGTCATCTGCTGTTTAACTGTCAGAAATTAATGTGGTGTTAGCATCATTTGTAGACAGACATGTTTTTAGCCATTCCAGTGCACTATGCACGTGTCAGATGTTAGCCATTTGCTTCAATGTGTTTGTGAGGACCTGCAATCCATCTTGTGTTGTGAACACGTATGTCCACTTGTGTCTCTTTAGCTATGGTTGTCCTGCTTTATTCTTTGCCTGCTTTTGGGAGACATCAGAAATAGGAGGTTTGAAAGTTCGGTGGCCAGACATTTTTGTGAACAGCATGGGGGATCTTCTGATGGGCTAGGTTTTTGTGTTTTAGGTAAACCAAATGATGTGGGTGACAACAATTCAGGTTTCCACAATAGGTTGTTGGAAATGGAATCTAGATTTATTATAAATTATAATACTCTTTTTCCAAATGGGATTAATTTAGAAATATAAAATTACAAAATCATAAAATTACAAAATCATAAAATTACAAAATCATAAAATTATAAATTTTGTATAACAATAGTATTTTATTTATGAAACATTCTATTTAAGAAATGGTTCATTTAGGATATGTTTAATAATGCATGCTGTTTAAAAAAAGTTTTTAGGGAAAGCATTTGTGGCTTTAAGAAGTTAAATATTTAATTGTTTTATTGAAACAAATTATTCATGCAAATGTTTTGGGATGATTTATAAGTGACTGTATTGTGTATCAGATTTATTCCATGAGAAGGCGAAGGCCGAGGTACCAGAATTGATTAAACGAATTCAATTATCACAGTCTGGCTGTTACTTTGTTCAGCGACGTTGGTGTTTTGGAATATGTTTTTAGCCATTGCAGTGCACTATGCATGTGTCAGATGTTAGCCATTTGCTTCAATGTGTTTGTGAGGACCTGCAATCCATCTTGTGTTGTGAACATGTATGTCCACTTGTGTCTCTTTAGCTATGGTTGTCCTGCTTTATTCTTTGCCTGCTTTATCTTGCTGGCATTTCCTCACTGCTGCAGGCCTATGTTGTCTATCTCCCCCCTCCCCCTTATAGCTTTGTCCCACTTATTTCACATATACATGGCATACATATATGTGTATGTTTACCTTCCTGAAATGTATCATTGTTCTAATAAAGGTGTACTGGTACAATATGACCTTGTGCCACCATGGTGGTTATCACACACAGACAAGACATATGTCCACAAGGGGTTGCCAATTGAGAAGACTGCATCAGTGTTTATACTGAATTTGTGTGTTGTGCATTACCCAGATATTTCTATGATTCCTGCCTATGCACAGGCTTGCATTCCTTAGTTTTCATTAATCATATATGCATCACCATTTACATAATATCCCATGTAATTTGTGTAGGTATACGTGCTGATTCTTTTTTCAGTTTTGCTTATGTAATGCCATTGCATATCACACATCTACGTTGTATAGCTGAACACCCATATGTGTTGCCTCTGACATGGCATGTATCTTTGACTTATGGATCACATTTTTCCTGGGTTTGTGGTGTGTATACTTATATATTTATTAGACAGCCACATTACACTTTAGCTATGCTATTGCTGTTTATAAGCGTGCTTAGTTGTTTGCATTTCACATGCAGAGTTGGAGGTTCTATTCTGACCTCCACTTGTCTTGTACTGCATTTCCTGGCTTGCATTTGCTCATCCTAGCTGTCACTTGGCTTACACTTGCACTGCTAACAGCCTAGTGGATAATTGGATATGATATTCATTAAATACTGCACTTACATAACTCACCAATTGCTGTTCTCCAACACACACACTTACCATCAGTTATACTTATTCTGATATGACTGTCACACACTTTGTAACACTTTTGCAATGACTTGTGCTTTTGTACATATGTATTTTTGCATTGCACCATGTCTGGTATGCCTCCCTACCTTGTTTGTCATTTTTTCCTCACCTATGTTTTATGATCTATACATGCGCTGTCTGTGTACCTTACCTATCCCTTATGTGCATGTCTGACCTTAGTCTATTATGTCTTGTGATATTTCTTATATGTTTGAACCTGCTCTTTTGCCCACCTCATCTTTTCATGTCTTTTACATCCTTTCTATTCTCCCCTCAAAAATGTGGCCAATTCCCACCAAAAAACTGCCCAAGCCCCTCTGACTGTCCTATTCCACTATATCTCGTGTGTGTCCTTATTCTTCAACCTCAACCTACATCTGTTTTTCTATCACACTATTTCCTTGTGTGTGTGTGTGTGTGTGTGTGTGTGTGTGTGTGTGTGTGTGTGTGTGTGTGTGTGTTGTGCATGCGCATTACTTGTGTTCCCCATGTGTCCCTCACCCATTGTTAGATACTGTTGGCCATGGCGAAGTGGCCATGATTGCACTTCACCTTACTTTTTTGTCAGACATTTTGCAGATTACATCAGATTGCACAAATTGTCAGAGGTGTATTTATATATGTCTGTCTACAGATTACAATGATATCAGTAAGTGTTTGCAGATATTAGTCATTTTTCAGACATAATGCCTAATGCACATTTGTCTTAATTTATTACTTTCTAAGTATTGATGTAATCTCCATTGGGCTTGTATAAATTCCACAGATGTGCAGCGGCGATGCACAGACATATATTTATTCATGAACAGCCTTTTCTGAAATACATATTTGATACGACTGATTATGGTTGTGCTGACATCACTGGTTATGTCTGCCTTGAGTTAGGCTTGGAAGTATTTACATATTATTTGGTTATCAGAAATGATTGTGTGGAACTTGGCTGATTGAGTCAAGTTCTGCAAACTTGGTGGAATTGAACTCTTGGAGTACTATGAAAACAAACCTGCACAACTTCTCAAACTTTGATTATTGCATTACTGTGCATAATTCCTTATAGATGTTAAATGTTGTTGTGTTAATGTCAAAGGGGCAATAGCATCCCATGGAAAAAAAATAGTTTGCTCATTCTACTACTCTCTCAACTTATGTGCCATTAATTATAGGAATTTAAAGTATCCAGCCCAAAACAGTTCCCTAAACCTATTTCTTATTGGTCAAATTTAATATTGCTGAAGAGCTTTATATTCTCAATTTTTAATCAGTATATGTGCTTGCTAAACTGAATTCTTCATAACTGTCCTTTACATTTACCTTCAATTTACTAATCAGAGACTCCACTGATCTCCTATGCCTTTGGCTGCATGTTTGAAAAAAAGTGAAACCATCTCCAGTTTGGAGCCCTCTGACTTATTAACATCTTTGTTTTCTAGCCAGTTTTGCACACACCAGTTTTTAAGTTGTTCCCTTTCCTCTTCATGTCTTAAGATAAGGGCCTCTAACCATAAAACTTTTTTTTTTGGTGAAAAGGGCAGGCAAGCCCAGTCATTTCTAAGAATATCATGTGACAATCAGGAAAAAAACACAGCAGAGAGATTTCCACCCTACCCATCTTGTTTAATAAACTTGAGCTCAACAGATAAATTTGACTTGTGATACATGAGACATGGGCACAATCTGTCAAACAAACACTTCTGTATTTTCTTCATTTGGATAACAAGAACAATCATATAACACCAACCCCTTGGTTATATGAGCTGGCATAATACCTCTTCTATCTATGTTTTCAGATTCTTCCTTCAATTGCTGCCATCATAAATTCTCCATACATATGTAATAACACTCTTCTTTGCACTGGTGCAGATGCTGTAGTACTGAACCCCCTTCACTGCTTCAAAATGTTAGGCAAAATAAGGGTCATCCACGTAGAATCTTATTTAATGCCATCTGAATATTTGTTTGACATTCCTTCCTTTTACTGGGGCACATATCACTTCACATTCCAAGACCCAGTCCTCAACTTAAACTGGTCTGTTACCCTCCTCTATGTTACAGGGTATGCAGGAGTCAACAACATGTGATATATGAGTCATGACTTAAAAAAATCACTTTATAGAGCCAAACATAGGTAATTAAAACAAAATACTTAACTCCAAACTAGAGAATACCTTGACATGACACTAGAATTTCTAGGTCAGTTTTCCAGAATCACTGTGATGAAAAAAAAAAACACACAAGTGACGAAAGGCAGGAAGTAACACAAGATATAATCCACAGGCATACCTCTCAACTATCCAGATTTTCGCAGAATGTCCAGATTTTTGCCTCATATTTTTGTTCTGTTTCTCATAAAATTGTGGTTTTCTAGCAAGCCACTGGCAAATCATTGAGGAGTGAAGACAGAAAATAATGGCTGATGTTTGCAGTGGTTAGCATTTGTCGCCTCAAAGCAAGAGGTTCTCCGGTTCGATTCTCGGCTGGGGAGCCTTCTGCGTGGAGTCTGAATGTCCTCTCCATGGTCATGTGGGTTTCCTCTGGGTGCTCCAGTTTCCTCCCACATTCCAAAGACATGCAGTAGGTGGATTGGACATTCTAAACTGGCCATAGGTGAGAGTGTGTGCATGCGTGAGTGGTGCAAAATGAATTACTGGGTGTGGGCTAGCCACCAGGCAGTGTAAACCTTGGCTCGAGATGATTGTCACTGTGAAGTGACACCCCAACCCCATGTGTAAAAATGGGAAAAGGGGTTGAGGATGGATGGATGGGTTTGAGTTTCAGACTTCATATCCTTCAGAAAATTCATGCTAATGCAAAACCTGAGATTCTATCAACTTTTTAAGTTTGTAAGAGCAATATTTAAAAAAGTCTTCCTTTTTTTGGAACTTTGTCCAGATTTCTTGCTGTAAGAGGTTAACAGGAATGTCCACAGGTCTCTTTCCAAGGTGCAACATCCATGACTGGGTTAATGCAAGAAAGCTAAGAGTTCAGAATAAATTAACCATACTCACCTCTCACAAATATAGGTGAAATAACCAGCCTCTTGAAATGTTGGCAGAAACAGATATTGGTTATAATATCTGAGATGTAGTATTTATTTATTTATTTATTTTACATTTGTTGACCAGGTTAGTCCGACTGAGCTAAGTAGCCATTTTTCACGGGAGGCCTGGGGGGAAAAGCTCCACAGTTTTACAATTTTAGTGCTAACAGTGTTAGCGGGTTACAATGTATACAGGAAATGCATTTTATCAGAAAAACAATAGTGGGAAAAACACAATAAGCATACATAAGAGCATACCTCTCAACTGTACCTCATTACGAGGAACGTACCTCATTTGGGGTCTTAAAAAGTTCATGTTCCTCAAAGTTCCTCAAAGTTCCACATTGAAAGAGTGTCACACATTCAGTGTTAGGAATTTTTTAAAGTGAAATCCATGGTATATAGAAATTAATCATATTAATTCATTAAAGGATATTCTTTATAAGTAAAACCAGCATATTTTAACCATTCAATGACCTTCCTAGTTGAAGTTGTCAGTAAGCCATTAGTATGTGTTCCACATTTTGCCCATTTGTTCCACATTATGAAGGCAAGCGTTCCTCATTTTGGAGATGGAAGCTTGAGAGCTATGCATAAGAGAAATGATTCGATACAAACATTTTCAATAAACAGTGAAGAGAGTTCACAGTGTGTGTGGTTATTTCATGAGATGTGACACCAGAAATGGAGATAAGAGATGGAGAAGAAGAGTGATACTTTGAAGAGGTTTACGAGCTAAAAACGTTTGACGTTTTGGTGATTACATATGAGTTAATGGGCTAGATCAGGGTGGATGAGTGCAGAGGCAGGACCAGTGAGTTCGGAGGTACTCTCTAGTGGCAGTTTTGAACTGATTTGGATGTTTGAGGGGCTTGATTTCTAGTGGTAATTTGTTCCATGATATGGTAGGATTGTAGCTATAGAGGTTGCAGCTGATTTTAGTCTTAGGTTTATATATTTGTAGTAGGTTAAGTTCAGAGCTACATAGGGACCTAGTGGGGGTATATTGAGAGATGAGGGGAGATAGGCTAAGGCAGAAGGATTTCAGGTATAGTACAGAGTGAATTATTTGTAGTTGAGAGAGTAGAAGCTGGTGAGGTGATTCCAGCCAGTTTAGGTATCTTAGTGAAAGACAATGATGGTATTTATAAGTTTGGTGGGCAGCAAATCTGGCAACCTTGTTGTAGGTAGACTCTAGTTTAGTTAGTAGTGTGGAGTTAAGATTAATAATAATTTGGCAGCTATATAGAAGGCTAGTAGTACCTTAACAGGCTATATAGCAAAAAAAAAAAAAATGTCATGGCCAAAATCAGAAACAGCAACTCTCATTGACACAAGAGCTCTCTGACTCAAGTAAATAAGAAACTAAGAAGTCTAATAAAGTCCAGCAAGGCTAATTACAAGGTCAGGATAGCTTCCCAGGCTAAGGATAATCACAATGCCTTCTTTAATTATGTCAGAAATCTTAAACATAATACTCAGCAATGTGCAGAACAGGAGGTAAATGTCACAACCTTCACTGACCAAGTGACACAGCAAATCAACTGACTGATAAATTTAGCTCTAACTTCACCTCCACTACCCCCTGTGAAATCCCTTCTAGGATAGCCCACCAACTATCAACAGGGAGGAGGTCCTGCTTCAGTGCATCTTGACAATATCCCTGTTTGCCTCCTAAATAGCCTAAACATGAACTAGGACCACTTGAGCTTCAACTACAGCCTCAAAACAGGTTATGTGGCAGGTGAATGGAGGGCCACAACAGTCACCCCCATCTTCATAAGGGTGAACCGTCAACTGACCCCAGGAACTACAGCGCCATCAGTCTGATAAGTCTAATATGCAAAGCCATGTAACAAGTTGTCATAGAAATGATCAGTAAGGACATTGGCAGCCTACAGACACTGAGCTCCTCCCACTTTGGTCATGCCTACTTAACCTGGTAGACTTCTTTGAGGGGGTCACCATGGCTACGGATGAGGGTAAAATGGTACGCACTGCCTACACATGGCCAAGGTGTTCATTACAATACACCACTCAGTTACTGTTGACAAACTCTCAGAACTAGGCTTAAATCCTCACAAAACTCACTGGATTTCCAGCTGGATCACAGATAAGCCTTAAGAAGTCAGGATCGGTGAGATCACCTCCACCAAGAGATTGGTCACCAGTGGAGTACCCCAGTGTTCTGTGTTGAGCCCACTCCTGTTTGGCATCTACTTCTCAAAAGCCAAGGCTAATGTCAAAGGCTTCTGGCTTACCAGGTTCACAGAATACTGTTAATTGTGAGCTGTCATAGTTTCCCCCATGACACCAACATTTTAAAGAGGGTCTAATGCACAAACAAATAACTAGTTCAAAAGCCATAGATTAAAACTCAATGCAAAGAAATGCATTACTGTCCCCTTTGGGAAAGTGTCCACCCAAGCTAATTACTTCATTGACAAAACACCCTTAACAGTTGACCCAATAGGGATTAGGGAACATATGTAGAAAGTAATCTGGCATTCAACCAACATTTAGCCAAGATGGTAAAAGAATCATTCTATGTCGCCCAACTCATAAGCAAGGCTATGGCATCCAGGTCCAAGGAAGTAATAATATCACTCTACTCAGTCCTTGTCAGACCCATCACTGAGTACAATTCCCCCCAACCTAACCAGGCACTTGCAACACTTGCAATACCCTCAAAGGTTCCTCACCAGGAGGATCCAGGGTATAAATACCCTGGCCTACATAAATCACCTTAAGGTCCTACCGCTGTACTCAGTCTCCTACAGGTTACTGAGAGGCGATCTATGCCTAACATATAAGGTGTCCTTGGATCCAAGTCTAGTGGATCTCTTGCACATCTGTAAGATAACAACACCAGAAGCACTAGATCCAAGAAATGAACTTTGTCTGCAACATAAACACAACCTGCTGTAAGAACCAATATGTGTCTCAAAGGACCCCTGCCCACCCAAGTGAAGCACAGTTCATCACTAACCCTGTTCAAAAGAATCAAGGATTATTAGCTGGGAAATTGCAAATTCACCCCCAGTCTGGCCCCATGTCTCCGATGGGCAGAAGTTGACAGTAAGTAAATTAATCCCCAACTAACATACCCCCCCACACACACACACATATAACTCTTACTCTTCTCTTTAATAACATACCCCCACCATATAGGCATGCAAGGAATTCTGGGATAAAACTGGGTTGGGTTGCATGGCTGCATGACTAGGCTTGTAAAGACTCTAGTGGTCCTTAGCCTAGTATGAATCTAAGAACCTATGAACCTGTAATCCAATACTAAAAGTATCATGTACACAAAATATAATTTAACATTTATTCCATTTATTTAGTGCTCAACAGTCTTTCTATTTGACTTTTTTTGTGAAATCTGATATTTTTTCCCATATTTGTCTCATAATTTATTACATCATGGAGGGACAGAGTAATAAAGTTAGGTTACTGATTCTAATAAATGAGCCATTAAAAATAATGGAGCTCAAAATGGGCATTTAAACGTTCCCTTTCAGCCACAGGTTACCATCATTGCACCACACAGAAACTGGAATGCCACCTTTCATTTTGGCCTAAACCACATTCCTCACACTTCCCATAACCGTGCCCATCTCCTCCCCTTTCCACATCCTCTTTCCACCCATTTTGTGACATCATTGTTATGCCAGGTGAGGAGAAATGCCCTCTTTTCCATTTGTGATACTTTTTTTCTGCTGATTTAGTATGTTTTTCTGTAAAAAAAAAGTATAGTAAATCCTCTGATTTAACAAACTCCTATAATCTGTTTTTTTTTAAACAGAATACCAGAGTTTATAGTGTTTTCCGGACTACCAGACAATTGTTTTGATTTCCGGATAGTCTGAAAAAATGGATAGGTGGCAATGCTATATGGAAGTATTGTATCCTAGAGCTACAGATCTGACTCTGAACAAAAGCAAGGGTTTCAGGCTTATTTTTCATATGTAAATGAACAAGAAAACTCTACTTACACACTGTGTGTGCTCAGTCAGCTAACATTAAAGACTATCTGTCTGAAACACCATCCTTTCTGTTAACAAAAAAATAAAAGAAAAAAATTAAAGAAGCTTGACTACTGCTCACACATCCTGAGTTCTTAGCACAGTCACCACAGGTACATTTCACCTGAGAAGTGGCAGTGTACCATTGCTTATAATGGATTGATGTATTACTTGTTATTGACTGTTGTCTTATAATAGTAATGAGAGTGCAGTGTCCTACTGCAGAACCCATGCTTACAACCTTAAACAATATTTATCATATTATTGGCTGGCCTGCTTCTCCTCCATCATGTTCTATTCATTGTGTTGAGGTTTATATCCCTAGAGCGTGTAGCTCAAGTAGATTTGGTTTTGCTAAGATGGAGCATGTTCAACAATTCTGGGTTGGACATGGCTCTGTACGTTAGACAGATACTTAATACTTACAGTACATACTTAAACAATATTTAATATATTACTGGCTGGCCTTTTTCTTCTTCAGGTAATTGGTTATAATGCTTACAACTTTGAACAATATTTATTATATTACTGGCTGGCCTTTTTCTCCTTCAGGTGATTGGTTATAATACTTACAGTGCATCCTTAAACAATATTTATTATATTACTGGCTGGCCTTTTTCTCCTTCAGGTAATTGGTTATAATGCTTACAACTTTGAACAATATTTATTAATTACTGGCTGGCCTTTTTCTCTTTCAGATGACTGGTTATAATACTTACAGTGCATCATTAAATAATATTCATTATATTACTGGCTGGCCTTTTTCTCCTTCAGGTGATTGGTTATAATACTTACAGTGCATCCTTAAACAATATTTATTATATTACTGGCTGGCCTTTTTCTCCTTCAGGTAATTGGTTATAATGCTTACAACTTTGAACAATATTTATTATATTACTGGCTGGCCTTTTTCTCCTTCAGGTGATTGGTTATAATACTTACAGTGCATCCTTAAATAATATTCATTATATTACTGGCTGGCCTTTTTCTCCTTCAGGTGATTGGTTCGACTCTTGCTGCTGCTCTCTGAGTTAAATTTGGTTTGCCCCACTCCTCTCTGCAAACTTTCCTGTACTCAGTTTGTTTGCTGTGAAACTGTGACTACATGAGGAAAACTCAACTGTAGATTCATAGTCTTGCAGTACTTTACTTCTGAGCAGCTCTATTGTAACTGCATTCTAGAGTAGCATATCCCTTGTACTTTCAAAGCAAGTGTTAGACTAATATTCCTCTTACATAAAATTGTTCCAGTGACAGCATAACAGATAAATACTCCTGGTGGTGTTGGAGGTGTTTCGTGCTACGGTCCCCAGCAGCCAACCCTCATGGCATTTCATTTATAGGACCTCTTTACCACCCAGAACTCCATTTACTTCCCATCCCTCTTAAAAGCATACACATAAATATAGACATACCCTGGACACAAGAATACACACACAATTCCTAAGCCATCAGTCTGCATTTAAGCACTTTAACTTTGTTTCTTCTCTTATATTTCTTAATTAACCACAGTGACCACAACTTGCACCATCCACGTCACTCAGCTATTCCCCCCACCCCTCCTATATTTATACCCCAGTGTTCTACCCCTCCTGTATTCATATCTCAGTGTTCTTCCTCCTCTTTCTCTGATATATCTCTCGACAAAGCTATATACTATGCTTCTCTTAAATATTACTGCTTCCTTTCTCTTCCTGTTTGATCACCTTACAACTTACACTCAATCAATTTTGTACACATTTCTCCCACTATGGGCTCCACCTCTAACCATTCAAATCTCCCCACTTCACCATGAATCACTTCTAGTATATACAAAAACTAACCCAATCTTTACTTCAAATTCCTAAACCCTTACACCTACCACATGAAAATAAAACTGCTACAGTTAAATCAAAACAAACTTAACAAACATATCCATTTTCCCCTCTTACCACTCTGTGTGAATATTCAACCCATCCCCAGCCCCTACTTCCATTCTGATTCCCCAAAAAACTCATCTTTAGCCATCCCCCCACTACTCACCAATCTCCCTCCAAAACAGTGACAAACCACCATTACCAAAATCATCAAAACCTGACCCACCTATTTTAAACTCACCCAAACAGCTTAAATTAATTTCCTTAAATACTCATAGCATCTATAAGAAAATTTCAGGACCCCATGCTTGGATCTCCTAGAATACACCAGATATTATTGCCATAATAGAAACATGGCTAAACCCCCATATACTTGAATCTGAAATATCACTCCCTGGTTATAATATCATCAGGGCTGATAGAACTAAAAAATGTGGTGGAATAGCTTTACTATACCCTGACTATCTTGAAATCCTACCCTGTAATAAACCTATTCCCAAATTCCATAACTCTGAACTCCTTATCTCCCATCTTAACCTAAATAATATAAGCAACTGTGTATTATAGTACATTATATTCTCCCAGATAATAATACTGCAACCCACAAAAACATCCTAAACTGGATCTTACATACAATTTCTAATGAAAAGATAATCCTTGGTGACATTAATTTCGACTGACAGATTATCTCCAAAAAATATCCATCAACTAGCCTAAACCTGTTTGGACTGACTCAGCACATTTCCTCCCCATACTTTATAACTATTCTAAAAACAATGGCTCAGTTCTTGACTAGATATTGTTGTCTGATTCACTAAGTATGTCTCCAGTGGCACACTCTCTGATTCCATCAGTGATCACCTCCATGTATATGCAAACAGACTCAGTACACATCATGTCAAACAACACTTACTCAGAACTTCCCGTAACCTCACTAATTTTAACCCTGATACATTTCACAGAATTTGAATCTCCTTTTATTGGTTTATCCTGAAAAATATTCCACTCAGTGAAACTATGTACAAACCACAAAAATCAAGGCACTCAAGAGGTACAATATTATTAATTGTTCGTAATAGTGCATTGTACTTCTACAGTCCCTTGTTTTTTGTGGTTGGTGTGCTACCAGTTTCAGCTTGTAGTCATTTTACACTGGTTCTGGTTCCTCTTTTTTGTGTGTTACACTGTATACAAATTTAACTTACTTTTCTTGAAAACTCTCAACAGTCTAGCTCCAACTAGAGCAAAAAGAATAACGAATAACAGTACTCCTTGGTTATCCACTCAGAGCAGGCACCTAATGTATGAAAGAAAGAAGGCTTGCAAAGAATGGATAAAATACAGATCTCCACAAAACCTACAATAATTTAAAGAACTGTGTAACTAAGCACCTCATTGGTTCTTTCAAGCTTTTTTTAAAGTTGTTTCAGGTTTCAACATTCTGTTACTTAAGAAGTTACCTTGTGAGTGTTTCTGCCATTTCACACAGAGCTAATCAAAGGAAAGGCACTGAGCTAAACTCTGATCTGTGATAAATAACATTAAGTATCATGTTTTTTGTTTATTTTTACTAGTTATTTATAGCACTTTTATTGTCTGCTGCATACTTTTTTATTGTATTTTATAGCTATAAACTAAACTGCAGGGTTGTATTAAAATTGTCTGCTTCACAGGGCCTGATAAATATGTTTTTTACTGTTACAATGTTTGTAAATCTTTTCTAGCTAGTTTCACTTTGTGTGAGGTATTAAGTGGAAATTTTCTCCATTTGTGAAACATCTGTTTGTGTTTGTTTGTTCTGATTTCCTGCCAAGGAGTGTAACATATAACTGATTTTGTTTCCTACCCTCCCTCCCTATTGTTATCCTGTTCTTATACTTGGTGGCTTTGCAGTTGCCCGCCCATACTGTAAAGTTGATCTGGGACACTCCTCTCAGTCTAGTGTCATTAGTTCATTCTACCTAATACAGAGAGAACATTTGAGAAGGCCAACCCACTTAGTTCCTTAACCTTGAATTGTCTTCTGCTCCTCCTTTCTCCCTTTCCACTCTACTAAAAAAAAAAATTCTAAGCTTGTTTCCTGCCTTTCCTGTTGTTGTATCCAGGAATGTTTGTAAGCATCTGAGCCCCCCAAGCCTTTCTGTGTTGGAGGGAAGCCTTCTAACTTATTAGTGGGAGTGGTAAGCACTACGTAGCTTATCTACCACAAGAGGAGTGGGTTCTGGCCCAAAAGTTGTATTACATTGGCTGTTTGGGCAGTTTTTCCATCTCTTTCAACTTTCTGGTTTAAAAGCCTGCATTTGTGCTTTTCCCGCCTTTCCTGTAACTAGTCTAGTCCAGATACAAATTTGCTGTATCCAGGACTGTATGTAAGCTTTTGAGCCCACTGAGCCTTTCTATGTTGGAGGGAAGCCTTCTAGTTATCAGTGGGAGTTGTAAGCACTAGGTAGCCTATCTACCACAAGAGGAGTGGTTTCTGACCCAGAAATTGTAGTTTATTGACCATTTGGGCAGTTTTTCTATCTCTTTCAACTTTCTGGTTTAAAAGCCCGTGTTTGCACTTGTTTCCAACCTTTCCTGTAACTAGTCTAGTCCAGATACAGATTTGCTGTATCCAGGATTGTGTGTAAGCTTCTGAGCAGTGCCAACATGTGCTCTTTAATTGTTCCCTTAGATCTACTAGTACTCTCCTCTCTTGCACTTTTACTAGCTTATTAGTCTAGCACTTTACCAGACTTCTTGTAGAAATTATTGTAGCACACAAAAGTGCTACCAGCACTAAACGTTCTACAAGTAAACAGCTCCAGTACTTATTATTAATGCCCACCCGTCCAGGCATGTCTAAATGTCAGGTCCCTGTGCATTCTCCTATTAACCTGGTGAACTTGGGCATCCTGGGGCAATGTAGCCACTGCCTCATGTACACTGACAACCCTCTCCTCTTACCTCCCAACACTCAGACTTGTGTGAGATGCACTTATGTATCCAAACTGGAAGCCAAGACCAGAATAGCTGGTGAAGAGGAGAATGTCAACACTTGCACCACATCACATGGAACACATAGCCCTCCAGAACACACACCAGCACTGCCTTCACATAAAAACACAAACCGCACACCCACCTTCATGGAGGCTGTCAATAAAAATCTACCCAAACAGCAGAGACTTCCAAGGCAGAAACTCACTCGACCACCACAACACAACATTAGTCACGAGACACATAACTCTCCTAAACAGTGTGCCACTTAACCAAACCTAAGGCAAAACAGAATACCCAACACACTAGTCAACTGGCTAAGTGTCTGGTGTCATTCTAAGGGGATCCAGTATCTGTCTGCCTGGGATGACATGATTGACAGACCTCAATGCTTTGCCAGAGAAGGCCTGCATCTATCACCCCTGGGCTTTCGGATACTGGCCAAGGCTCTTGCCACCCCATAGTGCCTTTTTTAGGTGGTGCTCCAAAGACCAAATTACCACTGCAACAGCTACAAACAAATGCAATCCTTGACCTGGTCATTACTAACATGGGTGACCGCTGCTCTACACCAGTAATCAACTCCTCCCTGGTTAGATCCGACCACAAACTAATCACCTTGGAAATCCACATCTCTGCCACCCCACTCCAGCTGCAAAGGTAACCACCATGAACAACTTCTCCAAAGCTAACTATGGGCTCCTAAAACAGAGGTGGCTAACTTCACAGCACCCATGCAAATGGAGATCAATTGCATGACTGCCAAAGCATTCACCAATGCACTGTACAAACACAAATGCATGGATCTCGCCATACCCAAAAGAACCAAGACGCTTTCCTCCAAAAAAAGGAAGCCAATCTGGTGGTCACTTGCCATAAACAAACTCTACAACAGAAGGAGGAAACTGATGTGGAATAAGGTGAAGTCCCAAGACTGGAAAAAACTTCTTTATCAGCATCAACAAAAAGTTGTGATCCCTCATCAAATCCTCTAAAGCTAGCTATGTAAACAGAATTGCAGCAGACAGTAAAGACAACCACAAGGTCTTCTATAGTTATGTAAAGAATCTCCGCGGCAATACCCAAATTTGCTCTGAGCTACTGCACAATGGTACCGCTTATACCGAGCCAACAGATATTGCCAATATACTGGCCAACGGATTCAGTGCCAACTTTACCCCTCTCACCCCCCCAAGGGACCAGTCACAATACCAGTAGATTGCCAAGCCCCCAATATTACTCCTGCACAGATTAAAACAGCACTGTCCAAGGCCAAGAATACAGCTTCTCTGGGACCTGGCAATATCCCTGGCTGTGTTCTACATGAACTACAGAGAGAACTCGGCACCTCATCTGTGTGCCCTGTTCCATCACAGCCTCACCTCAGGCTTTGTCCCTACCAAATGGTGCACTGTTATAGTTATCCCTCTCCATAAAGGAGGAGCAGCTACAGACCCTGGGAACTATCCCCCCATTAGCTTGACAAGTCTGATATGCAAAGCTATGGAACACATGATCATGGGCCTAATAAACAAGTATATAGGGAATCTCCAAACTCTGGATCCCACACAGTTTGGTTCTGTGAAGGGTAAATCATGCCTACTCAACTTGGTCAGCTTCTTTGAGTGAGTCACCAGAGCTGTGGATGAAGTTAAGATGGTTCATACAGCCTACCTTGATCTGGCCAATGCCTTTGATACAATTCTCCACTCAGGAATCATATAAAAACTCACTAAGCTAGGCAACGACCCCTATATCACTAGGTGGATTGCAAATTGGCTAACAGGTACAACCCGCAGTGTGAAAGTAACTAACTCCAAGTCAGACTGCTGATCAGTCACGAGTGGAGTCCCACAGGTTTTGGTCCTGGGTCCTCTCCTGTTTGGTACCTACTTCTCTGAAGTCCAGGCAAACACAAAGGGACTCTGGCTGACAAAGTTCTTAGACAATTGCAAGTTGGGAGCTATTATTAACTCCCCGAGTGATGTTGACATCCTACAGAAATGCCTCACTGAGACCAATGACTAGTGTCTGAACCATGGCCTTAAGCTCAATGCCAAAAAATGTGTCATCATCCCCTTTGGGAAAACCCCAGTTCCCATGAATTACCATATTGATGGTAGTCCACTGAACACAGAAAGTGTTATAAGAGATCTGCGAACACAGGTTGACAGCAACCTCTCTTTTAACCACCACATTGCAACTGTGGTCAGAAAGTCCTTCTATGTGACACATCTCATTACTAAGGGTTTTGCATCCAGGAAGAAAGAGGTCATTTTCTCCCTCTACTCTTCCCTCATTAAGCCAATTATCGAGTACAATGCCCCATTTGGCATGTACCTAACTAAACACCTGCAAAAACTGGAGAGGCTGCAAAAGTACCTCACAAAGAGGATCCTAGGCCTTAAACATCTGTCCTATATGGACAGACTAAAAAACTCCAACTATTCTCTGTCTCATATCACCTACTTAGCAGCAATCTCTGCTTGACTTATAAAGCCATGTCTGACCCAGCTCTGTTAGAAATGCTACATCTAAAGAAATCCCAATCCCTCAGAACCACACACTCCAGAGACCTCAACCTCGTTACCACAATCAACAGAACATGCTGGAGGGACAGATTCATAACACAGAGACTGCCCATGCTATGGAATAGACTTCACATACATGTCAAGCAGAGCACCCCACTGGCCCTCTTCAAGATAAATCTTGATGAGTGGATGGGAAATAGAAAATTCACCTTGGGGATCACTCCAGTGACTTTACTCGACAGAGGCACTGGGAATTAAGGTCGGGTGGCACAATGCCAGGGTAATCCTATGGGGTAAGCTTGGAAAGGCCCTAGGGCCATTAGCCTAGTACACACTAGTACACACCTATGAACCTATAAAAGACAGATTATCGCAGACAAGAAAATCTACTTCAGTAACTCCTTAGTAAATTAGTCTTCTAACCCTAAAATAATCTGCTCTTCTATTAATAATGCACTCCCCCCTAGAATGTTCACTACTCCTAATCCTGCTCCAGATAACACTCTCTCCAAAACAGCTACTCAATTTAACACACATTTTATAGAAAGCATTAAAGCCCTTACTAAAGATTTTCCTCCCATCAATCCTGAAAAGCCCTCTCCTCAGATGCCAAATTCACCCTGTTTCACTGTAAAACCCATCCCAATCTACTACATCAAATCACTACTTCTTAAACTGAAACCCAGTTCTTCAGTACAGAATTGCCCAGATGAATACCTCAAGCTGGCTACCAGTTCCATTGCATATCCCATGTTTCTTCTAATTAACAGATCTATCAAGGAATCATGCATTCCTTCTCTATGGAGAAAATTCTTCATGATCCCCCTTCATAAAGAAGGAATCTCATCTGATATAACCAGTTTCAGAACTATAAACATATTATCCCCTCTGTCAAAATCTCTGGAGAAGTATATTCACAACCAAGTTCTTCAACATATTCTTCAGTAAAAGCTCCTGACCCCCACCCACCATGGTTTTAGACCTGCGCATAGCACTACCATGGCCTTATTAACTTTCACAAATAATATTAAGAAAGCCAGAGATGAAGGCAAACTTGTTTCCTCTGTATTCCTTGATCTCATTAAAGCTTTTGATCTAATTTCTCACAAAACACTCATCTACCAACTGTCTTCCCTCATGCTATCACATAACTACTACTTAAGCGATAGATAGCAGTCTATTAAATGGCTGTTCTCTTTTACTCCCTTCCTTCTTTTCTGTCAATACGGGTGTATCACAGGGCTCCATTCTCAGCCCTCTACTCTGTAATATATTCACTTACAGTTTACATAGATCCTCTCAGCAAGCTTCCCTCATACAATACACTGATGATTCTACCCAAATATCCATTTCTGACAACCTAATACATCTTCAGAGAATTAAACAAAAAGCCTTTAACTCTGCTGAAAACTGACTACAGGATAATAACCTGCTACTAAATCCTCCCAAAAAATAAATCACTTCTTTTTTCTAAAATCCCATTTCCATGACAAAACAACTTTAAAATGTCTTCCTTAAATAATACTATGATTGAAATTACCCCACATACAATACTACTTGGCATGACAATCAACGGCAGGCTTATAATTTGATTTACAAATCCACAACATCATCAAGAAACTTATTACAAACTAGGTGTTCTACACAGAGTAAATAACTTCCTTACAGACTCTGCCAAGATAACTCTTGCTATGACTTACCTCTTACCCTGCCTGCTATATGGAGCCCCTATCATGACCAACCTACAAGCCTCACTTAGTTCTATATGTGAACAGTGCTACAACAAAGTTACCAGATTTACTTGCAACAACTCTTACCAGACCCACCACTGTTTACCACTAAAGACACTTACCTGGCTTGAGCTTCCTCAGCTTGTATTCCCAGCTCACCTTAATTCATAAAATCATCCATACCCTTTCCAATTGGTCAATACTTAGGCCCCTACTCCAACACTATCTTCTAAATCATCACCTTTGAGCAAATAATAAAAAACTGTTTACCATCTACAAACCACAAAAGGGCTGCTGGGATCAGTCTTTATTCCAAAAATGTAGCTAGAACTTGGAATAAAATTCCTTTATCAATTAGATCTATCACACACCTTCATCTTTTCAATCCATTGCTAAATGACTTCCTCTCTGCCTCCTGGCTTTGTCCCTGCTCCTCATCTGGGACATAGCTCTCTAACACTCTTCATCACCTTTCGTATACCTCTTTTTAAAGCACTAAATCACTTAACCTGCTTATCCCCTTCTACTGCCAAACTTTATTGTACTTCTTAAAGTACTATACCCACTTCTAGTTAACACAACCAAACTACTATTCTATCCTTACTTCTCTGTTAACAATCATACTTGCTTATCTCATCTAATGCCTCACTCTGTTGTATTTCTTAAATTACTGCTACCTGTCTTACACACCACTCTTCTCTCTGTAAAGTCTCAGTACAAGGCTTGCAAAGTTAATGTTTGTGAACATCAATAAAAATTTTATTATAATATTATCCCATGTATTCACTGAAACTGCATTATAAACTTTGTTATTGTAAATATTGATTACATTAAATATGATACCTTGGAGATTTTCTCCCCAGGCCTCTACTGTGTGCCCAGTCGAACTTTCCCAGCAAACAAATGTCAATAAATAATAAATAAATAAATATTAGTTTAATGTTTTCTTATCACAAATTAGTAGTCTGTTCCTTTAATCAAGCTTGAAAGCCTATTTTCATTTTACTCTCTTAATTTTCTGTCAGTATTTGATTTGCATTTTCCCCTAAACTGCATTTTCTGTAAAAGTGCATGCTATCTTCTTTTGTTTGCTACAGCACTTTTGCATTATATACAGAGTTAGTGTGAGGTAAGTCCATGAGATGCAGAAACATCAAAGACACTAATTCTATCAATGAGATGGGAGAACATCAAAGATCCTAATTCTAACTACACCATTAAAATGTGAGTGCAACATAAGCCAGCTCTGCCTGAGTAGCATCTTCTAATCAGAGGGGTCAGATTTCTCACACTTTGACACTAATCTACAGTTATAGTTTAAAAAGAGCAAGTGTTCCTTAAAATGTATCAGAGATGGCTATCAATGGAGCAAACTAATGAAAAGGACTGGCAAGTGCTGAAAGTCAAAAGTAGCCAATCACAGTATTGTTGTAAACTATGGAAGAAAAAAAGAGACCCACATTAAATGATTCTGTCATCACTGTGATGTTTTTGGTCTCTCTAAAATGACATCAGTGAGGTAAAAGACTTAACTACAGACCAAAATCATACAGTATGACAGCTCTTTTTTGGGACATTTTGGTTACAACAAATTTATCAATAATAATAACCGCTTGCATTGATACTTAGTAATACAGGAAAGATCAAGGTATGCTGAAAAACATTTTTTTAGATTTGAGGTGTGGTTTTCCTTTAAGAAAATATCTGTGATCTTCAGTCAAAAAATGCTCATGCATAACTTGAATATATTTAGTAACCATATTAATGTGCCTGGGGATTCAATAAACTCCATGTAGGCTTCTCACAAAGCCTACATGGAGTTTATGTGTTTGTGCTATGAGCAGCAGTGCTTATTACATATTCATGCCTTGCAATGTGCTTAAACATAAACAAGTGTGGTTTCATAGCTAGTGACAGTGTTGCCAGCCAAGAAACCATGTAAAGTAGCACCGAGAGCACCGGACATGCAGACCTGTTTGCCTATGGGCAAACTAGGTCTGTGGGACTGCATGGAATGCCACAGTGATTACCAGCATTAATAATATAGCTATGTATATGTTCCAAACACATTACAGGACAGTGTATGCAGTGCAGAGTATTGTGGAGTCCCATTTCAGCATTCTGTACAAAGTTGTGTAAATGATCCATAATGGTACATGGACTACAATGTAAAATAAAGTCAGGGTAAGTGCGTGCATTGAATAGGGAACCACAGATGAATTCAAGCACATCAATTGAGCAACAAACACTGGTAAAAATCAAACCAAGGCAGCTCTCCGGAATCAGCAAACCTTTAATAAACAAGCGTCAATGGATAGCAGCAGCAATACACTTAAACATTTAAACAAATAAAAACGGAGTAATTGCGAGCTTTAAGAAGCATACATATAAACGCAGAACAAAAGAATGCAGCAAAGCAAAGTTTTTAATATAAAGAATCACAGAGGCTTTGAACATGAATTTCAGCCAGCAATTTTTTAGTTAATTTTTTAATCAATTAAGCACTGATGCCATCAAGTAAGGAACAATAATGATTGGTTGATGAAGTAACAGCAAAGGTATTTAAATGTAGAAATGGCTTAGCTTTTTTAACAGTCTGATGAAGCATTCAAGAGAATGTGAAAGTGCTTACTGGATGTTTTATTGTTTTTGTTCTTTAGTTCAGTGTGTTTAATAAAAGGTCAAGCTTCTTATTGTCGTGTTGTGCCTCAAGAAAAGGTTATTTGGCTTCAGAACAAAAGAATGACTTAGCGCTTTCACCCGCTAATCAAGTCAGGCATCATCAGAGCTATCCGTTGACACTTGTCTATTAAAGGTTTGCCGATTCCAGAGAGCTGCCTTGGTTTGATTTAACCATAGATGAATTACAGGAATGAACACAGGAAAAGAGGACAGGTGAAACATCTTAATGTACAGCAGATGAGGACATGTAAATTAAGGCTGTTGTAGTAGGAACACTAATCACATATAGGCATGATACAGTACAGACTGTACAATGGAAATGTATATTATGTGGTTGTGACATAAGGTTACATAACAATCGAGAACAATGTTTTTATGATACAAGCATCCTGACATGAACAATGGAGAGGATGTGTATCAGGGATGTTATATACAACAGGGGTTAGGTGCATATTGTGAAGCTGTGCAAAATGAGTTGTCTGATTATGACTGTAATCTCAGCATAGGTTCTCTAACAAGTAGAACAGATAGTTACGATACCTCTCAACCTGGAAACATCAAAAATCTGGACAAGGCCCATGAAAAATAGGTACAAATCTGTACGCTGATTAACATAAAATGTGCATACATAATTGCATATCCCTGCCCACTCCAATGGAATTGTGAGATACCAACTTTCAAATGCAAACTGAAGAACAGACAACCAAAATATAGCACCAGAGTCCCCCTGCAGCAATTCCAATGTCCCATTACCTGGCTATTTCACCCCATTTACCATAAACACTAATGTGTGCATACTGCTTTACTTCTACATTGATTACATGGATTTTATTTTTACATTTTATAGAACAATGCACAAACAATACTGTCTCATAATGAAAATAGACTTACCATTAAAACTTCTGCCCTTGAAACTCACATTCATTGAAACAGCATTGAAACCCACACCACATCCAAAGAAAATGCATCTGGACGGTGGTGGATAATGATTACCTTTGGGCTGTTTTCAAATCATAGGCCCCTTGCACTCAAAACAAGAAACATATATGTGTCCTTTGATACACCTTCCTGACTTTATTAACTTACCTTCCTTGTATAATATAGCATACTTGTTAGACTTAGAGCACATTTTAAATTTATTATTTAAACATTTTTGTAGTAGGCAATGAAACAAAATGCATGAACCAATAATGACAAAACTGCCCAATTCAGAACATTTCCATATATAAAAATAGAATGATAGTAGTGTAAGCCATAGGCATCTTGTAAAGTTTCTCGCACTTATTTTCAATTTCATTTGGGGAGGGGGGGCAAAAGGCCAAAAACCAGGGAAACATTTTAAACATTGCTTGTATAATTTTGGAAAGTTGCTAGAATAAAATGTTATGTTACCACCATACATTTCACTGACAAGTCAAGACCCTGTGCACTACAGTCAAAGCAACATACCACTATGCCAAATCAGCAGTTTCCTGAATGAAAGAAAGAAAGAAAGAAAGAAAGAAAGAAAGAAAGAAAGAAAGAAAGAAAGACTGAAACTTAAATGGCTATCTTTTAGTGAATTCAGTTCTCACTTCTCACCATAGCTCACATCAACCTCTTAGCACAAAAAAAAAAAAATTGGACAAAGCCAGTAATGGGGGAATACAGAATTCAGTTCTCACTTCTCATCATAGCTCTCAAAGTCTTAGCACAAAAAACCTGGACAAAGCCAATAATGGGGGAATATAGCCCCAAAATAGGGACAAGTTTCAAATACTGATCTTATAAACTTAGAAAATTGCTAGAATAAAAGGTTTTGAGTTACCATTTATTTTCTGAAGAATATGAAGTCTGAAATTCAGATGCCTGTCATTATTTAGTAAATTCAATCCTTCAGTGATTTGCCACAAAAATCCTGAAAACCACAGATTTTATGAGGAACAGAACAAAAATATGAGGCATAAATTCACAAGTGGTGGTGGCCATGGACTTTAGGCTCTTTTTACCTGTACCCAAGGTACAGGGTTTGAGCCTGACTGAGTACCTCTCTAGCGACTAGGTGTATTCACCTGGGGCATTTGCACACACACACACACACACACACACACACACCTTTCGTTCACAAGAAAATAGCTTTACTTCAAAAGCTCTGTAATACTCACGATCACTCTCCTGGTCTCTCATGTCCACCATAAGCTTCTCTCCCACTCACCAGCAAAAATAAGCTGCCAGCATAAAAATAAAGTCCTTCCCGCTTGCTATTAACAGCCAGAAATGTGATCCCTTCAGCTCAATTCTTACAGGCTGATGGTGCTGATGTCATCACGCATGTGATGACGTCAGCTCAAAAAATAAATTTTTTTTTAAAAAAGCTGAGAAAAATTCGGGGAAATGAATGGTGCCACTCATGAATCATGGCACCTCATTATTTGGACCGCAAAACTAGGTAAAAAACGAGTAATTCAGTATGGTTGAGATGTATGATAGTTACAGGCTCATAGACAACAGTAAACAGAAGCATGCACAATCATGGAGAATATCAGAATAATATCACCAGTAATCCCATGTCTACGATATAACATATGTGATTGTGAGTGATCATAGATGGTTTTGTATGAACACAATTGTACAACTATTATGAGATGTCAGCAATCTATGAGGATACTCGAGCACATCATCCTGATAGTGTAACATCTGCTGGAAGTGTTAGGAAGGACACTGCTATACCTGTATGTCACATTGTGATAAATCCAGGCTAGTTGACAGGTGTGCATGGCATATATATGGCAGAATTCACACTGTCATGAATGTAATCCATTCAATCAGTGTTGTCAAACAGTTATGTATGTACTGTGTGCATCACCAGAACATGTATCACACGTGAAGCTGTTATATCACATTGATGGGTGTTCCACACCATCAAGTTTATGCAACAAAAATAATACCTAGGTATGGCCAATAAGATGTGTGGGAGCTCACTGTGGCAAAGGTGGTACATGAGTTACACCTCCCTAGAAGATGTGTAGGGAAGTACATGAAGAAGGGTGCATTGCACACAGTTTTTGGTATGATGAAGGCTGTGAACTGTGGAGGTATTATGGCCTTTGATGTGGATGACTTGTGCATACTCAGGAGTTCTGTTATATACAAGGGAGTAGTCACCACTGTGGCCACATGTTGGTGGATGTTCCACATACCATATACCTCAGTACACATGTCACATACCACTTGGTCTGCTCATAGGGGTGTGATGTCTGCATTGTCATTGGGTCATGCATTTGTTTTCATAATGTAAGAAATCCCCCCATGTTTTTGTTTTATCTCATGTGTCTTCATGCCTGTGGCAGCAATCTTTGGTGTGTGTTGATACTGAATATATTATACTAATAGCACAGCAGAGGTCTGACTTGGAGAGTGTCAGACACCAGCTTATAGGTGATGACATCAGCAGTGTTGGTGAGGAGAAGATGGCAATGGCAGTGACCCACATGCTGGTGCAAAATGCTCTCTCTAATGTCAAGCAAATGCACAAACATACACACACACACACACACACACACACACACACACACACACACACACACACACACACACACCAGTTGACTGCTGTGAGAATAGAACCCCTAACTATCTAAGTACACATACTAGAGACCTCTGTATTTAATGCAAGTACCACAGCACGTCAGACTTGAAGAATGTCAAACAACAGTTTATTGGTGATGACATCAGCCATGCCTAGTGAAGAGAAGACAGTAATAGCAGTGTCCCACATGCTGGTGTAAAATGATCTCTCTAATGTTAAGCAAGTGCACAAACACACAGACACACACCAGTTGACTGCTGTAAGAACAAAACCCATATCTATCTACGTACATAGAATAGAGACCTCTGTATTTAATGCAAGTGTCAGAACACAAGTTTGACTTGGAGAGTTTGGACAACAGTTTATAGGTGATTCCATCAGCACTGTCTGTTGAGGAGAAGATGGTAATAGCAGTGTCACACATGCTGGTGTAAAATGCTGTTTCTAATGTCAAACAAATGCACAAACACACACACACACACACACACACACACACACACACACACACACACACACACACACACACACCAGTTGACTACTGTGAAAGCAGAACCCCTACCTAAGTAGACAGACTACAGAACTCAATACCTTATGCAAGCACCACAGCATAAATCTGCCTTGTACAAGGCTACAGGACAATTTATAGTGGATGCCATCATCACTGCATGTTTGAGAGCAGATTGTGGGAGGCCTCATTGCTCTCAACCTTCCTTATCCAAAATGAGAAACACTAGCCCTCATAATGTGGAAAAAATGGGCAAAATGTGAAACACATACTAATGGCTTACTAACAACTTCAGCTAGGAAGGTCAAAATATGCTGGTTTTACTTATAAGATCTTTAAATGATTTAATGTGATTCATTTCTATTTACCATGGGTATCAATTAAAAAAATTCCTAACACCGAATGTGTGACAGACGCTTTCAATATGGAACTTTGAGGAACATGAACTTTTTAAGACCCCAAATCAGGCATGTTCCTCATAGTGAGGTACACTTGAGAGGTGTGGAAGGCCTTAAAGTTTGGCATGTTACCAGGTCGATGAGTGTGCAAGGTGTAGTATCTGATGCTGTGTTTCTAATGTGCAGGTATATATTAACAGACAGCTTTACAGACTATATGCAAGCAGCTGTCAAGATTATTGCAACTATTGGAAAATCTGATGTGTATGATATATAAGAAAGCATTTGTTATTTATTTCTGTAGTGTAGTTAATATATTTGTGAGGAAGTACTCAGAGACCAAGTTTGCAGTGCATGGGGGCGAGGTGTTGTTTACTTAAAAAGTGCCTTCCCTTTGTTTATGTTTTTACATGTACTTTCATGGGATGAAGACTACATCAACACTAAACATAAGTAGTACATGCTATTGTGAACTTTCCATAGCACACTGCCGAACAGGTGAATTGTGCAGTTAATGGCAGAGTGTTCCGCATGTGAGATGCACATTTACACTGCTTTCCCTGTTTGCATGTAGTTAGGCAGCGAGAAAACATGAGCTTCATTGATAAGATTCTGAGAGTTCTGAGTACTGAGTGAATGAAACACAGCTGCTGCTGCTGCTTATCTGGCACTATGGCAGCAGGTGTAAATGCACTAGTAGATTGTTTTTGCAGCCCAGATGATATAGTGTTTAAATCCAAGTGTATCTAATAATTTTAAATATGCATTTATAATGCAATGAAAGAATTCTTTATTCTACATTCACTGTGTGTTACCTCTGCCCAGTGTATTTAAGCAGCATTGCGTAGAGGTAGCCACACCAAGGAAGAGCATTCACCGTCACCTGGCATTGGTGCATGATGCAAAACTCTGCACTAACAGAGAGGCCAAAAAAAGATAGGCTCCTTTGCTTTATTTTTTACTTATGTGTGTTGTGTGTGATTCTATTTTTGACCAGATTAAAGGTGTTGAAATGCAGTAGACTGGAAAGTGGTTAAATGGGGGAGCAAGCAGGGGGTGGGGGGGCAAAGGGAATGCAATATAGGAATGTGCAGGATGGAGGTAGGAAAGAACCATAGCTATCCACTTCTTCATCAGTGAAAAATGAAAACATGTACAGAATATTAGCTGAATTTGTACTGTCACCTTAGCAAAGAGGGGTGACAACAATGTAATCATGTTGTATAGCCAATTTGACCAAATCAAGTGTGTCAAGACATGTGTGCAATGTGGAAAGCAATGTATGAGATGATATTTTTTTGTGGGACAGGTGCTCATTTTTTTATGTTCAGTAAGAGAGGAATGTTGGGTAAGAGACATATGTATTTCTGGGTCAGGTAAGTAGGGCAGGTGAGGAAGCAGAAGCAAATGAACAGGACAAGCAAGACAAGACACATGGATGGTGAGGGACACAAACGGTTGGGGGACACCATGATTGGGGTGAGGGAGGGGACAACAGAGGCCCATGTCCATCAAACATGGGGACAGTGAGAATTTAGTCCTCACCTGCAGGACTGTCATCACCATCACCTTACTCCACTGGCTGTTGGAGTGCTTGATGTCTCCTCTTATGGACCATGAGGGAAAATAGCCTCTCTATCCTGCATAGGCGTGCACCAATAGTGGTGTGCATGACCCTATGCACCAACCTTGGCTTCTACTGGCAAATGATAAAATCCCCATCTCTACCAGTACTCCCAGAGGGTACCACAGCACCAGCTACCAGGGTAGTGCTACCTGAGGGTGCAGGTAGTTCAGAGGCAGCACAGACGGTACAGGTTGGGTCCCAGATGTGCTGGATGTTGGTGCCAGAGCCAGTGGAGTGGTGGAAGGTGAACCCACTGGGGCTGGCCTACCTCCTTGTGCTGTTAAGCATTTTGTGATTTGTCATGGAAAGATGACATGGAAAAATTTTGACCACTAATAGACAAAATAAAGAGATAAGAGTTGGGGTGAGAGAGAAAAAAAATATAATATCATCATATGTGACATACAATGCATTATCACAACAATAACAGTATTTTATCTGAACTTTTATATTTAAGTATACTTCTTAAGAACTAAAAGCTATAATTAAGGATTGCACAAAATAATCCTTGCAATGTGCAGATATTGCACATATGCTTGCTCGAGCTATACAAATTTAAATTAACAGCAGGGCATTTATGCCACTTGTGTACAAATTAATTTATGTAATATTTTTAAAGGATTGCACTATTTTATACTTGTTACTTGTGGTATTTTAACCCACAACATCTGACTACAGTCTTACACTTGACTCCTACAGTAGGCTTGTGCTATAGACTGAAGCATGCATGCTTGCTTTTACAGTTAGGATATGCATGCTTACTTTGCTACTACTGTATAGAAAAGAAAATTTTAATTTTAAAGCTACCAATAATACTTCTCTTGTGCTACATACATAACCCTTGCTTCTCTCAGTCTCTCTAAATTCTCAGCATGGGCTTCTCTAGTCACAGTTAACTCGACATTGGCTGTAGAATAAATAAAAGAGAATAATAGAAGAGCATTACGCATACCAGTCTTGCCTATATGTAGCTTTATATCTACTATAAATTCTCTTTCTTAGTACACCTACACAACTGTGGGATGTTGCTAGTTCTGAACTCACCCATCCACTGGTTGAGAGTATCTCTTTTGCACCTTTTTAGGTCATTAAAGTGATGCCTACACTGTTCTCCAGTGCATGGAATGCCAGTCAAAATGAAGGCAGCCTTGGTAAGACTATTCCAAGCCCCAGACTTGTATTGAGAGCCAGTATACTCCCCCTGCAAAATCCTTCGGTTGTGGTGTTTTGCAGGGAGTCTAATAAAGATTCTGGACTCCTCAACAACCCACATCTGTGCCCTAAAATGGGTATATGCCCTTCTATCATCAGACATGTCCAAGCACACAGAACAGCAATAGCTAAGAATGATTTACTACCTATTCCTGTTACCGAATTTACTGGTAGCGTGCAAAGAAGTTTTTTAAATGGAAAGGTTAATTTGACAGTTGGCAATAGTTTGAGGTTTGCTTGCTGCTGGAACTGTTAGGTGATGCACTTTGTTCTCTTGTACTGGGGGCATACATTTCATGACCTGACACATTTTTCCTTTGGCTTTATACAGTAATAAAATTTACTTTTACAATGTGGGATTCAAACATATGCATAACAAGCAAAACATTTTCTTCCACAGTCGTGATTTTACATCTTTGCCACAGAAGAACTGCATCTCAGATATTGCCATGAATTATATTTAAATGCATATGACAGATTTATGGGTTAACCATGTATGTGTTTGACCTGAATTGGTCCTGGTTTATGCATTCATGTGTGTATGAGTCTTACTGAAGTCTGAATACCATCCAAGGCCAGATAGCACAATTATAATTACAGCAACACAGTAGTCTGCATACTCTCAGTCATACATATAATTTATACAGTATGAGCTCCACTGCTATACCTACTTATTGTTATGGTTAATTATGTTTTACTTTTTATATGACATTTAATACAAAGTAAAATGAAGCAAAGGTAAAAACACCTGGAATTCCCTGTATTAGAGCCCAGGACCTTCTGTATTGTAGCCATTCAACTGCACTTGCTGCCACAGGAATAGTTGAGTAACTGCCGGATATTTCCCTATTCATAGTTAACTTTTTTATGTGACATTTAATATAAAGTGAAATGGATCAACAGTAAAAATGCTTGGAATTTCCTGTATTAGAACCCAGAACCATCTGTACTGTAGCCCTACACTTACACCTGCTGCCACAGGAATATATAAGTAACAGCTGGCTATTTCCCTATTCATTGTTAATCACCGTACAACACCAGTTAGCGTGTTCGCTCAGTGCCCAACAGAATTCATAGAATGCATCTATTTTGATATTGTTAACTGTTTTCTCTCTGCAGGTTTTCTGCACCTGCAAGGTGTTGGGGAAGGATGCTAACTGATGTACAATGCTGCTTAGTGGGTTTGCATGATGGAATGCAAAAATTGCAACAATGTATCCTTTTTGAAATTAAGAATGTCTGCATCCTGTCTGCAGGTGATCTGTCTGCTTCATGTGTGGGCCATTACTCCAAATTTGCACTATGGTAAACATCACACAAACAGGACATGCAAAGCTAAACTTGCTTTAGCCTTCTGAGTAGTGTTTATAAGGTTTCATCCCTAAAAACCTTGATTGACAGATACTATATATTCTGTGTATCAATGTATTTAGCAGATGTGCTACACCCACAAGTGACTCACGGGTATAGTTGATGTATTGGCTATAAAAGAAGTACTTTACATGACATTTATTGTGTTTATCTGTTTCCCATGTTTGCTCTAAGCCAAGCACTGTGCAAATACTGGCATTAAAAAAAGAAAAAGAAAAGAGATCTATAAAATAAACAACACTACAAAATATATCTTCACTTGACTTAAAACTCATTTGACTGACATCCATTTGATCAACACCCAATTGGCCTAAATTTCATTTGACTGACAACTCATTTGGCTCACTCCCATTTAACCGAAATTTAAGACATACATTTGTTGTGGGTTTTCCTTCACCTGTGACTTGCTTGTGATAAAAGATTTAGTATGTTGAAATTCAGCATTGTAAGCTGTCTGTGAAATGGGAGTCAGTCAAATGAGTTGTCAGTCAAATGAAATTTAGGTCATTTGGGTGTCGGTCAAATGGGTGTCAGTCAAATGAGTTTTAGGTCAAGTGAAGTAGATCAATTAGTACACATGACAGATTTTTACACAAATCTGGATTTGAACTCTCACACCAATGAGTCTTCAAAACACAAAAAGGGTGTCTTGTCCCTCTTTGCCAAAGAAACAGCTTTGCAGCAGAGAATGAAAATCATTGTGCATACAAGCAAGTGCAACATCATGCACAGTATTAGCAAGAAATATGACACATGTACACCTCTGACTTGTTTCTACATGTGTTAATTTCAGATGCAGTGCAATGAGTGAGCACACAACCATTTATGACTATTGCTTGGAGAAATGCAGTTCTGTCTGATCTTTCTGTGTATATTGCTCATTCGTCTCTTATCTGACCAGCAATCTGAGACATGCAGTCTGTAAGGCATTCTGTATCATTGTCATTAAAATGTGTGAGGATATTAAATGGCAATAATATACAGCTGTCAAGAAATGAAGGGGAGGTTGAATGTTACTGAATAGAAACTGAGAAATGTGTGCTGCTTACATTTAAAACCTTGATACAATTACTTCTACACTTTGTAAGTCTAACCTGGCTGACAAACCCACTGGAGGTAAGGAAGTCTGAACTGCTTTGTGTTTTCCTTCTCCCTGTCAGTAATCATTCACAGTTGCAATCCATTAGCAATAACCCCTGAGGAAGTGTTTGCACTACATTTACATCTTCTACACAAAACCAAGAATTTAGGATTCAGCAATTCTAATGAGTTCACACCTCATTTGCATCTTCAGCATGCTCACATCCCTGAATCTACACTGTAAAAAGGTAATCAGGAACCTGAAAGTGAGGAGACTTGTTTATGTTGACAACACAGAAGAAAATTGCTATTACTTTGGATTTATCTGCACAGAAGACTACTGATCGTGATAAAGTATGATTGCATTTTTCAGTTATATACATGATATACTCAGATGTCACCTAGAAAAATATTTTTATATATGCATTAGTAAATGCTACTTTTATCTGTATGCACTTCTCAGACCTTTACTAATGGCATAGGTATTTTTGTCAGGGCATTTACTTTCTCAGATGCACAGCCTCATTAACTTTCATCACAAGTATTAATGTTACAACTCTTTCTGTTTGCACTCTTCTATTATTATTTCAGTGAAATGTAAATGTCCTATATTGTCAATGATACAAGGATGTTAGCCTTCTAGGATGAGCCATAGATACCTCTAGGGTAGTGCTGGCCACAAGTAGAGGTGACTGGCAATTGCATAAAAATGAATATTCTTTGGTAAAAATATACACATTTTTGGGACAGTTTCTTTGATAGCAGTCATAACAGTTCACTGTTTTATTCCTTTGGTAGCAAAATGTCATTTGCCTGTTGTTTTGGGGGTGGGGGTGCCAAGTTCTATTTCTGTGTTGGCACAAACAAAAAAAATTGTTTGCATAGAGATTTGCTTTGCTATTGTGACTCCCCTTGTTTTGGCTCCAGCTTTGCTTTGTGTGTGACTCTGATATGTTACAACCACATAAATCTTTTTATATTTGAATATCTTGAATGTTTTTTTGTTTCTCCAGTGGGTAATATTGAAAAACTAATACTTATGTGCTATATCTAAGCAGGACTTCTATTTATGTGATATTTATGTGTATTACCCTTTGTTTGCATTTTATGTCACCTAGGACTATGGTACCCAGGTGTCCCAGTCCCAGCAACCCCCCCCCTTCTGTGACCCTGAGAATGATGTCATTGTAAAGCATTTAGGCAACATGGTGGCTTTCTGCTTGAGAGAGGCTGTGGAGATATGTCAGGAAGAATGCAAATTTGGCAGCAGATAGTGGACAATGTCAGCACTGATGGTGGCCACATCAGGACATATGATCAGGTGAGTCATAGGGCCATTAACATGATTTCATTGGCTCAGAGGAGAGCAGCTGCAGTGGCTCATGGACTGATGACTACTGGGAGGGCTGCTACAGAGCCACCACTGACACCAAAATGAAGAGTTACTGTCCACTGTCAGGGATCCAGAGAGTTTGCTGGAAAGTACACAACAGCATGTGATTGATGTTGGTGCTGCTCTTTCAGGGAGGACAAGTATGTCCCAGGAAGAGCTCTCAGGTAGGCTTACCTATGTCAATTGTTAAATATTTATTGTATAGTAAAATATTGACAGCAATACTTAAGTTTGTTTAACAAATTGTTTTTTGGGTGGAAAAAGTTATAGATTGATACAGTTAACACATTCTGGTTCATTTCACATGGGTTGGAGTGGATGTGTCACCCAAGTATATGTTAAATGTATTGTAATGGACATACTAAGGGCCGAACATTTTTCACCCATGTTACGGTTAATTGTGATGATGGTATCCTTACCTTTTACTTAACTTCTTCCAGGAACATCCTCCCTAAGAACTGTGAAGCTATCTGCATATGGTAAGACAGACATTTTTATTTCAGTACTGATGAGCAGCTCACAGAAATATTTATTTTATCCATATGTGTGACATGGATGTCAGGACTGTGCATTTATGTACATATATATATATATATATATATATATATATATATATATATATATATATATGTATATATATATATATATAGATATATATATCTATCTATCTATATGTATCTATATATATATATATATATTGCTGTACTGTCTGTAATAGGGCACCAGTGTTAGTCTGTGAGAATATATTGAACTGTACAAGGGTAGCTATTATTTTTGCCTGTGTTTGTTGCTTATTATCACAGGTGAGCCTTACAGTGGAAGTGTAATACTCTTATCACCTGATGTCAGAGTAGCGGCAGGCTCTGATAATGATGGTGGACAACCAGAGGTTGAATCTGACACTGAGGTTGACATTCAGCCATCCCCTGTAATTCCATTGGACACCGTCAGTAGGCACACACCAATCCATTCGAGTGAGCCCTCAGATATTGGACAGGTGGAGGGCAAGATACTTGAGCAGTATAGTTTGGTTACTGTGACTTTAGTGCCTGTTGATTCTGGTCATAGGCAAAGTGTGGGCAAGGTGCCACACAGAAGGGTTGTTAGGGGTGCTTCTAAGAGGCCTGCTATCCATCCTCCACCTGATTCAAGTGTCTTCCCATGCCACTTAATGTATGTTTAGGGCTGCCATGGAGGTGCAATCATGTTCCAATAGAGCCTCCAAAGAAATGCTTAGGGTTGTAGAAGTAGCACAGGCTGACATGCATGACTGCCTCCACCATGTTGCTGATTTAATGGATTGGATGAAAGACACATTAAAACAGGGAGTCTCTGAGATGGAACATCTGCTGGGAGGCAGACAGCATCCATGTGGGCATAGGTCAGCCACACCATCTGATGTTAGCTGATGTGGCCTGACCCAATCATGCTCCCATAGTGGTGTTACTTCCACTGCTCTGTCAGTGGTTGAGATGTGCAGATGTGGCAGGCCATGGAGTCATGGTCCTGGGCATACTCATGAGGAGAGCTCATCCAGCAGACATCAGTCACATTCAGGTAGCAGTAGTGCATCTGATCATGGACATGGCATGCCAGTGCAATGCAAAGCCAGTTCTCATGGTCGGGTATGACGATGATGAACTGCCAACTCTATCATGCACAGCTCACACCTGTCTGACATACCAAGACAGAGACCTAGTACAGATGTTAGTTGTGATCTTCGAGACACTCACACACCAATTTCAACTGCAGTGTCCATACAGACACACACCCAAAAGTTAAATGTTTCAGTTATGAGGCTTAAAACTTATTCTGTCTCAGTGGCCATTCATTATCTAAATGTCTGTCTGTTTCCCTTTCTTACTTACAAGCACTCACTTACCTTTTGTGTCAGCCTAGGCTTCCTATCCTCTCCTACCCCCCCACACACACACACACAAAATGCTGTCTAAGTGCATGATAACTGTGCCATTTCTGAGAACATTAGGTGACCATCAGTACTTTTAAGAGGTAATGATGTGTGAATCATACCTCTCAACCTGGAATCATTAAAAATCTTGACAAAGGCCCATGAAAAGTAGATATAACTGGCCAAAAATCTGGAAACTGATTAGCACAAAATTTGTATACATAATTATGTAACCCCACCCACTCCAATGGAATTGTGGGATACCAGCATTCAAAACACAATTTTTTTTTTCAAATAACTTTTTATTGAATATTTTCTCACATAAAATACAAGTAGAGATAAAAAACAAGATGTAGCTGTGGTACAATTGAATGTTACAGAATGTTTAATATGAGTAAGTTATTCAATAAATAAATACACACTTTGCTAAATAACATTCGAAATAGCTAGGAATACACTATTGGATAAACACAAGGAAATGTTTATGTTATTCAGACCAGTTGCTTTACATTAAGAAGGATTGTGGTCTGCACTGTTGTGTCAGGACAGGTAGCTTACATCCTTCTAAGTTGGTAGCTGCTGATGGAAGGCTTAGTGTCTGTTATTCTAAGAGTGTATTAGTTCTGGTTTAAACACTTGGGCTTTGGGCCAGTTATTTTACATTAAGAAGGTGTGGTCTAGACTGTTGTGGGAGGAAAGGGTAGATTCTGCCCATCTGAGTTGGGATCTTCTGGTTAAAAGCTTCTTGTGCCTGCTTATTTGAACTGTTTCTTTCTGAAATTGGTACACCTTGTTTGCTGTAGCATAGCCTAAATTCAGACCTGCTGAATCTAGCTTTGTTTGTATAACTTGAGCACTAATCCAGACCATCTTTTTTTGGAGAAGGTTCCCCTGCACCCTAGTGGCAGGAGTGTGCAGTTAGAACTTGTCTGATCGAAGACTGCTGGAATGGGGCTCAGTTCTTAGCTTTTTATTGGTTAATTTGTTTAAATCAGTTTGCTCATTTGCTACTGTTATATAAAAAAATACACTTTATGCATTGCCGCTTAGCTAAGATTAAACTATTCCTGGTGCCATAAAGTCTGCTCTTCAAATTTTCCCTTAGAACAAGCCAGTTTTTTAGTTTTAGATATCAAATCTGTTTCTTTGAGCTCAGCAGTTGTTCAGAACTCGTTGTAAGCACTCATTGTCAGCACTTGCTCAGAACTCGTTGTAAGCACTTAAAACCTCAGCTTTGGCCGGCTAAAATCTAGCTCTATTCCACTGGATATATAAGAGAATTTAAGTACCTTTTATGTGCACTTTTTTCAAATAATACAGCATTTTAATTGATTTATTTGTGTTACATTGAATATTAACTGAACTGGACGTTTTGACTCTGTTTTTTCATTTAGTGCTTGCTAGAATTTTATTGCCTGTTAGTAATTGCAGGGGTGTAGTCTCATTAATTGATATCCTGTCACTGCCCATTTAAGTGGTACACTTTGGAATATTTTCTGCTTATAACCAGCTTTGGCTGGCTAAGCTCTAGCTGTATTCAACTGGACGTATAAGAGAATTTAAATACCATTTATCTGCACTTTTTTCAAATAATACAGCATTTTAATTGATTTATTTGTGTTGCATTGAATATTAACTGAACTGGAAGTTTTGACTCTGTTTTTCAGTTAGTGCTTGCAAGATTTTTATTGCCTGTTAGTAATTGCAGGTGGGGGTAGTCTCATTCATTGATATTTTGTCACTGTCTATTTAAGTGGTACACTTTAGAATATTTTCTGCTTAAAATGGCTGCTTTGGCTGGCTAAGATCTTGCTGTATTCAACTGGTCATATAAGAGAATTTAAGTCCCTTTTATCTGCATTTTTTTCAAATAATACAGCATTTTAATTGGTTTATTTGTGCTGCATTGAATATTAACTGAACTGGGAGTTTTTACTCTGTTTTTTCAGTTGGTGCTTGCTATAACTTTATTGCCTGTTAGTAATTGCAGGGGTGTTTAATTGATATCCTGTCACTGCCTATTTAAGTGGTACACTTTGGAATATTTTCTGCTTAAAACCAGCTTTGGCCAGCTAAGCATTAGCTGTATTCAACTGGACGTATAAGAGAATTTAAGTACCTTTTATCTGGACTTTTTTCAAATAATACAGTATTTTAATTGAGTTATTTGTGTTGCATTGAATATTAACTGAAATGGAAGTTTTGATCCTGTTTTTTCAGTTAGTGCTTGCTAGAATTTTATTTCCTGTTAGTAATTGCAGGTGGGGGTAGTCTCATTCATTGATATCCTGTCACTACCTATTTAAGTGGTATACTTTGGAATATTTTCTGCTTAAAACCTCAGCTTTGGCCGGGTAAGATCTAGCTGTATTCAACTGGACATATAAGAGAATTTAAGTACCTTTTATCTTCACTTTTTTCAAATAATACAGCATTTTAATTGATTTATTTGTGTTGCATTGAATATTAACTGAACTGGGAGTTTTGACTCTGTTTTTTCAGTTAGTGCTTGCTAAATTTTTATTGCCTGTTAGTAATTGCAGGCAGGGGTAGTCTCGTGCATTGATATCCTGTCACTGCCTATTTAAGTGGTACACTTTGGAATATTTTCTGCTTAAAACCTCAGCTTTGGCCGGCTAAGATCTAGCTGTATTCAACTGGACATATAAGAGAATTTAAGTACCTTTTATCTGCACTTTTTTCAAATAATACAGCATTTTTATTGATTTATTTGTGTTGCATTGAATATTAACTGAACTGGAAGTTTTGACTCTGTTTTTTCAGTTAGTGCTTGCTAGAAATGCATTGTCTGTTAGTAATTGCAGGGGTGTAGTCTCATTCATTGATATCCTGTCACTGCCTATTTAAGTGGTACATTTTGGAATATTTTCTGCTTAAACCCTCAGCTTTGGCCGGCTAAGATCTAGCTGTATTCAACTGGATTTATACGAAAATGTAAGTACCTTTTATCTGCACTTTTTTCAAATAATACAACATTTTAATTTATTTATTTGTATTGCATTGAATATTAACTGAACTAGAAATGTTGACTCTGTTTTTTCAGTTAGTTCCCCACCCACCCTCCCTGTTTTTGTTTTGGTATTAATCTTGGTGGCTTTGAAACTGCCTGCCCCTCTTGTAAATTTGTGTTTGGATACTCCTTCTGGGCCCATCTCATTTGTTCACTCAACTGAGTGTAGTGAGATCATATTCTGATTTCAGGCACTCCTACTGTGTACAAAGAGAGCATCTAGGAAAGAAAAAAAATAAGCTTGTTTCCTGCCTTTAGTGTAAGTGGTCTAGACTGTTTGTAGGCTTCTGAGCCCCCAAGCCTTTTTGTGTTGGAGGGAAGCCTTCTAGCTTAATTTTGTTTCTTAGAACTAGCCAGTTTTCTAGTTTCAGCACTCAAATCTGTTTCTTTGAACTCAGTACTTGTTCAAAACTCATTATAAGCACTAGATAAGCTGCAAATTACTACAGCACTCAACTTTCCTCACTTGTCTAAAGGAAAGCAGTTTTTCGTACATAATAAATAAGCACATATCCAGGCATGTCTAAGGGTCAGCTCCCGGTGATTTCTCCTGTCTACCTGATGAATCTGGGCATCTTGGGGCAATGCAGCAATTGCCTCATGTACACAGACAACACTCTCATCCTACCACCCAACACTACAATCTGTGAGAGATGCACTTATATAGCCAAACTGGAAGCAAAGCTCTCTTCACCCAAGACTGGACTAGACAGTCAAGAGGAGAAGGTAAGCACTTGCACCACACCACACTCATCACATAGTTCCTCAAAACCTACACCACAAAAAACACACACATAGAAACACAGAACACACACCTACATTCGCGGAGGCTCTCAATAAAAACCTGCCCAAGCATCAGGTACCATCAAAGCAGAAACGCAAGCAAACTCCACCACCCAACACAACCCAAATGACACATAGCCCACAAACTCATGTGCCAATCAACCACAGCCCATAAGGCATAACAACGTACCCAACACTCTAGTCATAGGTGACTCTATAGTCATGCACACTGATGTTCCACTCACCAGGCTAAACAAGGAGAAAGCTACTGTCAGCTGCCTGTCAGGTGCCAGGATCCACCACATAATGCATGCACTCAGGTCACTCCACAACAAGTACAAATATGACACTGTCATTGTCCATGTTGGTGTGAATGACCTGAGACGTACCTCCCTGGAAAACATGAAAAGAGACATGGAGGAGCTCTGGTAGTCTACTTAATGCCAAAAATGTGATAAGAGACCTTGGGACACAGGTGGACAGTAGTATATCCTTTGATAATCACATCGCCACAGTAGTCAGGAAATCCTTCTACATGGCTCACCTCATCACAAAAGGTTTCTCATCCAGAAAAAAAGAGGTCATTGTTCCCCTCTACTCATCACTCATTAAACCCATTATAGAGTACAACGCCCCTTTTGGTATGTACTTCACAAGACATCTACAACAACTGGAAAGGCCACAAAAATGCCCTACAAAGAGGATTACTGGCCTCAAACAGATGCCCTATGCAGACCGTCTCAAAAAACTCCAGCTTTACTCCGTCGCATATCGCCTGCTCAGAGGTGATCTCTTCCTAACATACAAGGCTATGTCAAACCCAGAGCTGTTGGACATGCTCCACTTAAAGAAATCCCAATCCCTCCGAGATACACGCGCTGGGGACCTAAACCTTGTCACCACAATAAACAGAACATGCTGGAGGGATAGAATCCTGTCCCAGAGACTTTCCATACCCTGGAACAGACTACTTATCTATGTCAAACAGAGGTCCTCATTAGCACTCTTCAAGAAAAATCTTGATGATTGGATGGAAAATAGGAAATTCACCCCAGGGATCACTTCTTTGGCTCTGCTCTTCAGGGGCACAGGAAAATATTTTTTTTGGGTGGTGAAAGCCAGGGTACATTTTTGGCTAGGCTTATATAGGCCCTAGGGCCAATAGCCTAGTACCTACCTATGAACCTATGAACCTATAAATAGGCTATAAATTACTACAGCACTCAACTTTCCTCACTTGTCTAGAGGAAAGCAATTTTAGTACTTAATAAATAAGCACCTTTCCAGGCATGTCTAAGGGTCAGCTCACAGTGTTTTCTCCTGTCTACCTGATGAATCTGGGCATCTTGGGGCAATGCAGCAATTGCTTCATGTATACAGTCAACCCTCTCCTCCTACCACCCAACACTACAACCTGTGAGAGATGCACTTATATAGCCAAACTGGAAGCAAAGCTCTCTTTACCCAAGACTGGACTAGACAGTCAAGAGGAGAAGGTAAACACTTGCACCACACCACACTCATCACATAGTCCTTCAAAACCTACACCACCAAAACACACACATAGCAACACAAAACACACACCTACATTCACAGAGGCTCTCAATAACAATCTGCTCAAGCAACAGAGACCTCCAAAGCAGAAACGCATGCAACCTCCACCCCCCCAACACAACCCAAATGACACATAGCCCACAAACTCAGTGTGCCACTCAACCATAGCCCATAAGGCATAACAATGTACCCAACACTCTAGTCATAGGTGACTCTATAGTCAGGCACACTGATGTTCCACTCACTAGGCTAAACAAGGAGAAAGTTACTGTCAGCTGCCTGTCGGGTGCCAGGATCCGCCACATAATGCACACACTCAGGTCACTTCACAAGTACAAATATGACTCTGCCATTGTGCATGTTGGTGTGAATGACCTGAGATGTACCTCCCTGGAATACATGAAAAGAGACATGGAGGACCTCTCCAATTTCGTAGCCCAGGCAGGTATGACCCTATCCCTGAGTAGCATCCTGCCATCACCCAGAATGATACCACCGTACAAGGACAAAATGATTGAATTCAAGAACTGGCTAAGCTTCGGTTGTCATTATAAGGGGATCCAGTATCTTTCTGCCTGGGGTGGCATGATCGACAGACCATGATGGTTTGCCAGAGATGGCCTGCACCTGTCGCCCTTGGGATTCCAGATACTGGCTATGGCTCTTGCCACCTCTATAGTGCCTTTTTGAGGCAAGGTTCAAATGACAAATTCACCACCGTAACAGGTACATGCAAGCAAAATCTGAGGGTAATGTTACTCAGTGCTAGAAGTCTAAACCTCAAAATGCATTCACTCAAGGCACTCCTTAAAATGGAGAACATCGACATCTGTGCAGTGACAGAGACCTGGTTCAAGGCTCCATAGAGCACCCCTGCATTACCAGGCTATAATTCATGCCACACCTTTCGGCCACCTAACCTGGACCAAAACACTAAAGGTGGAGGCATGTCCATATTCATTAAGGATATCCACACCTCCAGGCTAGTTGCTCAGCATAATGCATCTGCGATTATCCAAGTGCAACTAACTCTGGGCAAGACCGCAATCCAAATTGTAACTTGCTACAGATCCCCCACCATGTCCCAGGATTTGCACTCCTCATTGCTTGATACACTGGAAAATATTAGGGTACACCCCAATACCCTAATAATGGGTGATTTCAACTATCCCACCATTAACTGGGAAAACTACTCATGTACCAACTCTTTTGCTCAACGTTTTTTGGAATTCATAAATTCCAGCACCTTGGATCAACTTATCCACACCCCCACCAGGGGAAGCAATATCCTAGACCTGGTCATTACCAACATGGGTGACCAGTGTTCCACACCAGAGGTCAGTTCCTCACTGGTCAGATTTGACCATAAGCTAATCAGCCTAGACAACCACATCCAGCCCCCACCCCCCATTAGGGAAACCACCGTAAAAGATTTCTCCAAAGCCAACTTCACACTTCTTAAGACAGAAGTGGCAAACTTCACAACACCCATGCAGACGGACAATAGAGGTATGACTGCTGAATCCTACACAAATGCACTTTATAAGCACTTACATGAGTGCATGGGTCATGCTATCCCTAACAGAACCAAGATGCTAGCCTCCAAAAAAAGGAAGCCAATCTGGTGGTCACCTGCCATAAACAAACTCTACAGCAGAAAAAAGAAACTGTTGCAAAAAAGAGTAAAATATCATGACTAGAAAACCTCCCTGGTCAGCCTCAGTAAGAAGTTAAGATCCCTCATAAAATCATCCAAAGGTAGTTATGAAAACAAAATCACTACTGATTCTAAATACAACCACAAAGCATTATATAGCTATGTCAATAATCTCAATGGCAACACTCAGATCTGCTCTGAGTTACAGCACAATGGCACTAAATATACAGAACCAACTGATATTGCCAACATCCTGGCAGATAGGTTCAGTGTTAACTTTATCCCCCCTCACCCCCCTTAAGGGCCCATCTCTATACCAGAAGAATGCAAAGTTCCTGTAATCATGGCTACACAGGTAAAAAACACACTCTCCAAAGCCAAGAACACAGCATTCATGGGACCTGACAACATCCCAGGCTGCATTCTACATGAACTACAGAATGAACTGGCACCCCACCTAAGCACCATGTTCAATCATAGCCTCACCTCAGGCTTTGTGCCCACTAAATGGCACACAGTAATGGTTATCCCACTCCACAAAGGGGGAGCCACCATGGACCCCAGGAACTACCACCCCATTAGCCTAACGAGCCTGGTCTGCAAGGCCATGGAACGTATCATTATGGAACTTATAAACAAAGACATTGGTAATTTCCAAACTCTGGACCCCACCCAGTTCGGGTTTGTAAAAGGCAGTTTGTGTCTCCTAAACCTGATTGACTTCTTTGAAGCAGTCACCAAAGCCATAGATGAGGGTAAGGTGGTTCACACAGCCTATCTAGATCTTGCCAAAGCTTTTGACACCATCCCCCACTCTGGAATTATAGATAAACTCACTAAACTAGGTATAAATCCCTATGTCACAAGATGGGTTGCCAACTGGCTCACTGACAGAATCCACACTGTGAAAGTAGCAGACTCCAAATCCAACTTCAGACCACTGACAAGTGGAGTACCACAGGGTTCAGTCCTGAGTACCCTCCTGTTTGGTATCTACTTTTCTAAAATACAGGCTAACACTGAAGGTCTTTGGCTAACAAAGTTCGCAGATGACTGCAAACTAGGAGCCATAATTGAAATTCCTAAAGATGTGGCCATCCTACAAAAGGGCCTCACTGAGTCAGATGTTTGGTGTCAAAGCCATGGCCTCAAGCTCAATGCCAAAAACTGCATTGTCATCCCCTTTGGTAAAAACTCTGTACCCATGAGCTACCACATAGATGGTAGTCTACTTAACACTGAAAGTGTGATAAGAGACCTTAGGACACAGGTTGACAGTAGTCTCTCCTTTGATAATCACATCACCACAGTAGTCAAAAAATCCTTCTACGTGGCACACCTCATCACAAAAGGTTTCTCATCCAGGAAAAAAGAGGTCATTGTTCCCCGCTACTCATCACTCATTAGACCCATTATAGAGTACAACGCCCCTTTTGGTATGTACCTCACAAGACATCTACAACAACTGGAAAGGCCGCAGAAATACTTCACAAAGAGGATTACTGGCCTCAAACAGATGCCCGGCGCAGACCGTCTCAAAACACTCCAGCTTTTCTCCATCGCATATTGCCTACTCAGAGGTTATCTCTGCCTAACATACAAAGCTATGTCAAACTCAGAGCTGTTGGACATGCTCCACTTAAAGAAATCCCAATCCCCTCCAAGCTACATGCTCTAGGGACTTAAACCTTGTCACCACAATAAACAGAACATGCTGGAGGGATTGATTCCTTTCCCAGAAACTTCCCATACTCTGGAACAAACTACCTATCTATATCAAACAAAGCTCCTCATTAGCACTCTTCAAGAAAAATATTGATGATTGGATGGGAAATAGGAAATTCACCCCAGGGATCACATCTGTGGCTCTGCTTGACAGGGGCACAGGAAAATAATTTTCTTGGGTGGCAAAAGCCAGGGTACCTTTTTGGCTAGGCTTGTATAGGCCCTAGGGCCAATAGCCTAGTACCTACCTATGAACCTGTGTTAGTCATGGTAATATTATTTTAACATTTCACTTGTACATTATAGTGACAAATGAGAGCAAATTTAGAAGTATAACACCAACCTACACAAAGATATCAGTCTACTCTACTAAACTTTATATACATATTTACAAAAAATTGTCACCTTAGATAATACTGTTACTACTCCCAACTAAGAGATGTGTTTATTATCTTTGTTTTATTTAGCATTTGTCTTGCAATTTATGATAATATATCAATTAATGTTTTGCAGTAATTTTGATAATATGTTTGGTTCTTCTTACTTTTTGTATAAAGCTTCTTAGCCAATATATGTTTTTGGCCGTGCTTTTGTATTCTGGCCACGTTCGTTTTGATCTGTCTATCCAGCTTTTTTCCTATGTAAGATTTTAATAGGGTGCATAGTGTTATTATTATGTGTTTAAAGAACTTATTATTCTTGCTTTTGAAAATATGCAGTATTGCTGTCTCCCATGACAAAGTGAATTTTTAATAGCCTGATTTTTCTAAGAGTAATCTTAGTGAGCACCAGAGTTTATAAACTGTTTTACAGCTCCAGAAGATGTGTAGGATATCTGCCTCTTTATTAGGACAGAAGGGACAGTAAGGTGACTTAGATGAACTGAATTTGTTTAGATGTACAGGTGTATGGTATGCATTATTAAAAATCATGATCTGGGTGTATATTAATTTTTTATATGGTGTCAGTTTCATAGTATTTCTAATAGCTGATTCCTTCTGATTATCTGCTATGGTATTACCTTTTCCTTCCTAAAACTTTGAGGAAAGTATTGTATTTTGATATTTAATTTTTGCTATTAATTTGTATGTATTTGAGAGCATTTTCTTTTTATTTAAGAGCAATTTGTGAATTTCTTGTGCTAATTTGACATCTTGCTCAATTACATTGATATCTTTGGTTATTATATTAACTATAGAAATCACAAAAAAATGGCCAGAGTGCTAGCAAAACTCTTATTTAATGAAATACAGTGAAACGCTTTTCGTTTGTAAAATAACAAACTTCATCAGACTAAAACAAAAAACTAAAAAAAAGGTTTTAGTCTGATTAAAGTTTATTTTACAAATGAAAAGTGTTTCACTGTACTTCATTAAATAAGAGTTTTGCTTGCACTCTGGACATTTTTTTTTGTGATTTCCACAGTTTGTTTTTTGTTTTTTTTTTTTCATTTTGGGAAGTTTATTATACTAACTAAGTATAGAATTTGTTTAATTATCACTTTATAATTATTGTTTGCTCTAAGTAGGTTTATTATATTTTCCACTGACAGATTTTGTATTTGGTAGAAGTCCCATACTGTATATTTTTTTATTAATGGGTTTTTATCTAGGTTTACCATGGAGTTTGCTAATTTTATATCTGGGTTGTTATGTTTTGGTTGTAGCAGAGTAATCATGTCTTTAAGATTTATTGATATCAGTAATTTCTTGAAAATTTCACAGTTATTAATTAAGATTGGGTGAATTTTTGTTATCATAAGGATATCTTGATTTAAGGAGGGAATCACTTTTGGGTTAACTTTAGATGTAATATTTTGGTGAAATAATTTAATCCATAGTGGATACCATTTGTTGCCTATTGGGTCATGGTTTGCTATTTGCATGATGCAGCTAGCATTAATAATGTAGTAGTACAGTGGAAAATCAGGAAGGCTGAGACCTCCTTTTTCTTTTGATGGTATTAGTTTATTATAGCTAATTCTTATACTTTTTGGGTACCATATCAATTTTGCTAGTCGAACTTTCATCTTGTTGAAGAAGGTAGCTGGAATTTGCATGAAGGTGGCATTCAAATGGTATAAAATATTAGGCAGTACATTCATTTTGACTACTGAAGCTTTTGATAAGGTAGATAGATAGTTAAGCATTTCCCATTTGTTAATGTTACCTATTATATTGGACCAGGTTTTAACTATATTGTTATTGAACATATCTGATTGTGTATGATTTAAGATTATACCTAAATATTTTAGCGTATATTGCACTTTAACATTTGTCTCCAGAAAATAAAATTCTTTATGTCCCAGGGAGTTAATTGGGTATATAATTGACTTCTTAGGATTAATTTCATAGTTAGATTCTAGGAAAAACTTTTCTATGGACGATAGGATTTTATTTAAGTCAGAATTGGGATATTGAAAGTAGATATTGAGAATGTCTGCAAAGGCTGTGTATTTTATTGGGTTTTAGATATCCAAATAAGGTTATAATATGTTCTCTGAGTGATTTGTAGTAATAGTGTTTCTATATAGAAATTAAACAGGATTGGTGAGAGTTGGCATCCCTGTCTGGTGCCATTAAGAATTTGTATTGGGTTAGATGTTTTCTTATTAATATACAGAGTTGTAGTTGCTTTACTATATAATGTTTTAATCATTTTTATATTGAGAGAGTATGAACAAGAGGAATTTTTCATTGACTCTTTCAAAGGCTTTTGTTGCATCAACTGATAAAGCATATTTAGGGGATTTATCCTTGGCGCATAAGTGGGATAGTGCATCAATGGTTAATGTGTTGTTGCATACTTGTCTCTGACTCATAAAGCCTAGTTGTTCAGGTGCAATTAAAGCTGGGGCTACTTTTTGCATCCTGTGTGCTAAAATTGTTAAAAATATCTTTAAATCTATATTTATCAAAGCTCTAGGTCTGTAGTTGTCCGGATTTGTGGAGTCTGTATTTGGTTTTGGTATAAGTATGGTTTTGGAATTGTTCAAATAAAGGTCTGATATCCCATCTTCAGTTATATAATTATATAGCTTTAGAAGTACTGGGGTTAATTTTTGCTTAAAATATTTATAGAATTCTGCCACATATCTATCAGGACCAGGAGCTTTCCCAGATTTTAACTTCTCAATCACTTTATTTACTTCCTCTTCTGTCAATGGACTTTTAAGACTATTATATTGTGAGTCATTGATCTGAGGGAAGTCTAAGTTATCCACAAAGATTTGGAGGGTCATATATGGATTGAAATATTTCTTCAAAAACCTGTATTATTTCATTATCTGAGTCATGAATTTTGTCTTTATATTTTATTTCTTGTATTTTACATGCAGGGTTCTTTACATTGATAAGTCTCGCTAGCGTTTTGGAAGGGGTTTGAGCCCATTGCACATATTTATATAGTATCTTTAGTTCTGTAAATGTATATTGTTGTGTTAGGATCTCGTTTAATTGTTTTTGTAGACTTGACATTTCTTTCTCAAGAGTGGGAGTGTGGTTTCTTTGTAATTCTATTTCGATTTGTTTGAGCTTGCCCTCTATATTAGCTATTTTTTCACTTTTTTACTTTTTGTAGGAATAATGCTTTTTGGATGAAGGTACCCCTAGTCATAGATTTAAAGGCTGCCCATTGAATATCCAGAAGAGTATCATTATTTACAACATTTTCTTTTAAATGAATAATAGAGTTTATAATCTATTGTTCCACTTCTTTAATTTTCAGCAGGTTTGAGTTTAAAGTCCTGTTTGAGGTATTGTGGGTAGTATATCTCTTTTATTTTGTGTTATTGTTACATTTATTTTTGCGTGATCTGATATTGATCTAGGTTCTAGATTATATTGTACTTCATAAAAAGCAAAGCTTTGAGAAATTAGAAATATGTCAATTCTAGACCAGTTCTTATGGTATGGGGAGAAATATGTGTATCTGCTACTTAGACTGTCTGTGTTGTTAGGTTCAAAGGGATCTATTAACCTGAAGTCATCAAGTAGTTCTGATAGAGAGGTCGTGGCATGAGGAGACGAGTGTAATTTTTATTTGATCTGTCTTTGGATGGATTTATTGTTATGTTCCAATCTCCACCAATTATAATCACATGTTCTGGGTGCTTTAATAATGCGTTATAGATTTCAATTAAAAAAAGCAAGCTGATAGTTGCAAAGTAATAACAGTTTGTTGTATGCTGGATGTAAGCATGTGAACTAGCACCATCTACCTTTTGTATCAATATTATGTTTAATGATGTTCCCTTTAAATGATTTCTTAACTATTATAGCTGTTCCTCTTGATGCAGTACTATCACCAGCTGCTATTATTTGCTGAATCCACTTAGTGTTTTTTTCTATACCCTTGTCCCATTGTTCCAATGTTATATTGAGTTTCCTGAAAAAAGGTTACATCTGACTTTGATTTGTATATAAGGTCCATAACTAGCCTTTTCTTTTTACTGTCTTGTAAGCCATTTATATTCCATGAGGCTATGTTAATAATCTAAGTTGAATATTAATTTGAATAGTCCTTTAGCTGAAATACATATGTGCGCTGTGAGGAGAGTATTTGGCAAAACATTGTGATTATTAGTTGATAGGTGGTGGGGAGCAATAGCATGAGAAGGGGAGGCAACATAACACTCTTTCAGAAATTCCCTAGTGCCTAACCACTTACCACTACCCTCTGAAAGAGAAGGGGTAGTCTAATGAACAGTTAATATAAACATACTCCTATAATTGAAAAAAAATGAAAATATATACAGTTTTAAGTATCATACAATAATTATTTTGCATTCCAAAGAACATCACAAGATTGCTAGGGTAAACGTTACCCAGCCAGCAACTTAGTTATGAATATAATAGATGTTTTTAATCCAATGAGGCATTGTGTGTAACTTATGGCTTGTACTGATCGTAAACAATATAATGTATAACCTTGCAGAACATTTCATATGTCTGCCTATTCTCATTTTCTCTATCCTTCTTTGAGTGCTATATATAGTACAGGAATAAAAACCCTGACCTAAAAGAGCAATGGACTCATTAACTGTAGAGTGTATCATACAATATGGTATGAGGAGATGTTATATACTACCATTCTTATAATTCGTCTAGACAAGCAGATAAAATATAGCTCCTTTATATTCTTTAAATTAAAATTCATTTCATACACATACTATTATCATGACCTTTCTCTAGAACTCCTACTGCTAGTTGATAAAAAACTGTTGAATGAGCATAAAGTCAGTTTTAGTTACAAGAGTATGTCCACAAAGTCCTATGTTATAATGTTTCTTTTCTTTATGAGCAATCTTATTCTGCAGAGATCCCTTTAATCTTAGCTTTTTTTTCATTTCTTGTTAAAGTCTTGCTTTTTAGCTTCCATCATTCAAACTGTCAGTTATTTACAAATATATTCTTCTTCTATACCTGCCTTTAATTTACTAGTGCTAGTGATTTAAGGAAGGTTTTCAGTACCTGTGAGATTATGGACCCATAAATTGTTTCAAATCCTTAATTGCAGCTGTCTCTTGAGTTCCAGCATTTTAATACAGCAACTTACTTCCTGGATGGCATTCTGTTCGAACTGGAGGCTCTCTTAGTGTAATCACATATTTTCCTGCTTCTTTTTGGGACTTCTGGGCTGCTGTAGACTTGATTTGGCTCTGACATCACTGTAATCATTACTTGACGTGACGAGAGCTCAAACGTCACGGGATGTCTGATGTGGCTTAACTTTCTGGAAAAATGGCTTTAGAATGTTACAACAGAAAGGAAAGCCTAAGGAGCCTTTTTCTTGCAATATAAAGATAAAAAACCTTCAGAAACTACAAAATAATGCTTAAAAATAGTAGTGATGGCTGTATTTCGTGGGATTTAAAGTAATTTACTATTTAGATGCATTTTAAATACTAATAGAAACAGTATTACTGTTACTTACATTTTACTGGTTATTTTGAAGGGATCTCATTGAATGCTTTCAAGAAAGCTGTGTTTTCAAAACACAAATTATTAACAACACAAATATAACCAGAATTACAGTGTTTCATTTATATTGACATAGGTTCATAGGTTTATACTAGGCTATCTGCCCTAAGGCATTTATAAGCCTAGCCCAAAGTTATGTGGCTTACCCCACCCCTTATGTTAGAAATAATGTGCCCATTAGTTTGTTGTGCCTCTGTCCAGTAGTGACACAGAGATGATTCCCGGGGTAAACCTACGATCTTACCTACGATCTTCCATCCACCGGTCAAGATTTCTCTTGAACAGAGCCAGCGAGGTGCTCTGCCTCACATGGACCGGGATTTTATTCCACAGCATGGGGAGTCTCTGGGTGATAAATCTATCCCTCCAGCACGTCCTATTTATATCCGTGCTAAGGTTTAAGTCACTTGCTCTAGTGGTTCTGGTGGATTTGGATTTTTTGAGGTGGAGCATGTCCATTAATTCCGGGTTGGTCATGGCCTTGTATGTCAGGCACAGGTCACCTCTGAGCAGACGGTATGCAACTGAATAGAGTTGGAGTTTCTTCAGTCTGGCAGTATATGACAGGTTTTGGAGTCCCTTTATCCTTTTGGTGAGGAACTTTTGGGGTCTCTCCAATTGCTGCAGGTGTCGGGTGAGATACATCCCGAATGGGGCATTGTACTCGATCATTGGTCTGATAAGTGAAGAGTACAGGGGAACAATGACCTCACTTGATCTGGATGTGAATCCCTTCATGATCAGATGGGCAATGTAGAAGGTCTTTCGAACCACTTTAGCAACGTGAGTGTCAAACGAGAGGCCACTGTCAACCTGGGTACCCAGGTCCCTGATAACCTCTTCTGTGCTTAGTGGGTTGCCATCTATATGGTAGCTTGGGGTTACCTTGTTTTTCCTGAAGGGTATGACTATACACTTTTTTGCATTTAACTTCAGGCCATGGCTCTGGCACCAGCTATCAGTTTCCGTGAGACCCCTCTGAAGGATGTCTGTGTCCAATGTACTATCCACTATGGCACCCAGTTTACAGTCGTCCGCAAACTTTGTCAGCCATAGTCCTCCTATGTTTGCCTGTACTTCTGAGAAGTAGATGCCGAACAATAGGGGGCCAAGAACTGAGCCCTGTGGGACACCACTTGTAACCGGCTTGGAGTCTGACATGGCTCCAGCAACTCTAACCCTGTGGGTTCTGTCCTTTAGCCAGTTTGCAACCCATCTTGTGACATATGGGTTTACACTTAAGCTGGTAAGTTTCTCTATGATACCCGAGTGGGGTATTGTGTTGAAAGCTTTTGCAAGGTCAAGGTAGGCTGTATGGACTGCCTTTCCCTCATCAATGGCCTTGGTAACTGTTTCGAAGAAGTCGACCAAGTTCAAAAGGCAAGATCTGCCCTTGACAAAGCCAAACTGGGTTGGGTCCAAGGTCTGCAAGTCCCCTATGTCCTTGTTTATGAGTTCCATTATGATCCTCTCCATAGCTTTGCAGACCAGGCTTGTTAAGCTTATGGGGCGGTAATTACCAGGGTCCGTAGAGGCACCGCCTTTGTGGAGTGGGACCACAGTTGCCGTACACCACTCCTTGGGCAAATATCCTGTGGTAAGGCTAACATTAAACAGCTGCCTTATGTGCGGGTTTAGTTCTTCATTGAGTTCATGTAGCACACAGCCGGGGACACCATCCGGTCCCATTGATGCTGTGTTTTTAGCTTTAGAGAGAGCAGCTTTCACCTGTGCATTTGAGATGTCTGGGAGGCTACACTCTGTTGGGATAGTTATCTCTCCTTTTGGGGGGGAGGGGGGAGAGGGGGGTGAACTTGTATCAAACTTTGAACTTGTATAAAACTGAAATGTAATTTTCTTTTATAAAAATAAAATTAACTCCTACACTAATATTTAATAACACCACTAAATGTAACAAACTTACAAAATATTAACTAATTATAAATCGTCCATCTGCCTGTCTGGCACTAAAAACATTTTACACAATTATGTTCCCAGTCAGTCAGTCAGTGTAATCCAGTGGCCAAAAACTCTTATCTGCCTACAAACCTAACAAATCTGCTGGGCATTGTCTGTATTCATAGACATTTGGTAAGGCCTGGAGCTCCTTATCTGTATCCATCAGGTCTATACTCCCTCCCTTCTTTCAAAACCACTCTGAAAGACTTCCTAGTTTCAATCTGGATTTTGCCCCTCAGATGATCAGCCAGATAGTACTTATTTTGCAGACAAACTCCTTTTCAGGCTTGGTTTACTCCTGCATGATTTTTCAACTCTCCTACAGTCGCACACAATTTTGAAACTGTTTAGTGCACAGAAAACCAGCTACATGACCAAACGGTGGTACAAATAATTTAAAAAAGAGGACCCACATGTTTCAGCTGCCCTTTTCAGAAGGAAAAAAATAGTGACACTTAGGGTTATCAACTTTTCAAATGCCCAAAGTGGGACATTTTTTTGTCATGAGATTTTGCAGGACAAAACATACCCACAGCTGGTGCAGAGGGCAGAACTTTTGCAAAATAAAACTTATTCTTGTAGCATTTCAGTTGCTTATGCTATTTCTTATTAACATTTAGGTAGGTATCTAAGATAGACAATAACGGTTCTATGGAAGAATTAAAGAAAATTTAGGACATACTTTTTGTCCTAACATCTTAGGAAATTTGTCATTTTATATATATATATATATTTTTTTTTTTTTTTTTAAGGACACAACTGCACAAAGAGGGGCAGCTGGTAACCCTAGTAGCACTATGAGGTATCCCATTCATCAGCGTTTACAGATTTTATAGTGTAACTTATTGTTCCGAGTAGCATTCCACAAACTCACTGAAAATGGGAGGTGTTATATGCCATGCAGTAAGCAGACATTATGCAGGTTAACTACCCAGATTTTTGAGTGGACGTACTTTTCACGAGCCTTTGTAATAATTTTCAAGGTCTATACAAAATTAATAACGGATCGCTGTCTAAATTGTACTAGTTGACAGGTACACATCCCGACTCAACAATGTTGTTATCCTTTCTACATACATCCCTCTCTCACTAACTATTTCACATTTCCTGCTAGTCCCATCAATACATATGTCTTTACCACATGTGCATTAATAAGGTATCCTTAATATATGTCACACCAAGTATGATGGAATCCATATGTGCCACATGGCTACCCATTTAAGTGTTTTAAAAAAAAAAACATTTATACCATACTGTAGTGGTTCTTATCATCTCATTAGAATTAAGGGTGCAATGGTAGCAATCAACACTTATGAGCATATAGGAATGAGACTGAACTGCAACATAACATTATAAGAAAAATTGGAACAGCATTTCAAAGTTCATTACTGGTTAACAATCTGTTAAAAAAAACAACAATACCTTTTTACAAATGAAGCTAGATGAACTAATTCACAAAGAAAGACTGGTGATGTTTCTGTCTCAAAATAAATAATCCATGGCATACCTCTCAACCTCTTAGAGCAAAAAATCTGGACAAAGCCATCAATATTGGAGGGATAAAGGTCTAAAAACTGGTACACTTTTTAAATATCGTTCTTACAAACTTAGAAAATTGATAGAACAACAGGTTTTGCAATAGCATGCATTTTGTGAAGGATATAAAGTCTGAAATGCAAATACCTGTTATTATTTTCTGACTTAAACCCTCAATGATTTGTCAGCGATTTTCCAGACAACCACAATTTTATGAGAAACAGCTCAAAACTGAGGTAAAAATCTGGACATTCTGCAAAAAAAGTTGTGCAGCTGAGAGGTATGTGTACAACTCATTTCCACTGCAATGCACAGCAAAATAACAAGCAGTTTATAAACAACATGGCTAGACTGGACCCGGGAATGAATGACACAACTGCATCACATCACTGGGCTTAAAAAAAAAAAGAAGTATCTTCTGTCTCATCTGACAGATTCCATTACAGTTACACTCAAGTTATGTAGCCTATTAGGATAAAAGAAATGTCAGTGATATCACTTTTATACCACCCAAAGCTTTGATTAAAATGTCATCATCTACTTAGCCAGTGAAAGGGAAATCATTTAATTACACACGAGTGGAATGTCTCCAAGAAATTTGCAGGTCACCAAAAGTTATGAAAACAACTTAAATTAACAGACCTGTTGGTAACAAGGACACATCTCTACTTTTGCTTCATTTTAACAGAAACTCAAACACCTGACATGAACAAACACAGTATATGCTCAAGAGGCACGGTGAAATGCATGACTGAAAATGCTCCCCAACCTTTCATGGATTCCAAAGATATCAGACCTCCTCCATAAAGCACAAAAACTTAAATTACTCAAATACTATCTGTGGACGGCTGTACTGAAAAATCCACTTCACGTGGTAAGACTGGATGTACTAATGCTCAACAGTAAACCACCATGTAACATACACTGCAAGTTTGTGATAGCCATTGCTGTGCATTTAAAGTGCTTTTTTGATTGTATCTGCTTAATTTTCTGACAAAAAAAATATATATACTTGTTTTCCCACCTTTCTAAGCTAGTATAGTCCAGTTTTCAGGCTAGTGCTGAATTCAGGGCTGTGTTACAAGTTTCTGTCTTTGCCCATACCTTATTTGGATAGAAGGAAGTTTCTCTGTTCACCTGTGAGAGAGGGGAACTTTGAGCAGCCTATCTGTCCCTGGAGGAGTGGTTTCAGCCCAGAAATTAGTACTTTATTGGCCATTTTGGGCTAATTTCTCTCTCTTTCATTTCCCTGCTATAAAATCCACATTTGCAAGGTTTTTGTGCTTGTATACAGCTCAGCAAGCTCCTGCCTGGTGCCCTGCAGAGTTTTATAGCAGCAGAGAGACAAAAGAGAGACTTTGGCGTGATTAAGTATAATTTTTCTGCATTTTCTTGCTGCATGTAGTTAATTCCACCTAAAATGCAGATTTTGTAGAGTTTCTGTGATTTAAAAAGCTTGTTTCAGCTACATGTTGTACTTATTTTACTGCCTGCACTTTAACAAAGTCATTTTTGTGTTTAAATTACCTGTTTAACTGTTGTAGGCTACACACTCAAGTGTGATAGCCATTTCTGTGCATTTAAAGTGTTTTTTGATTGTATCTGCTTTATTTTCTGAAAAAAAAAAAAAAAAAGAAATATACTTGTTTTCCCGCCTTTCTAAGCTAGTATAGTCCAGTTTTCAGGTTAGTGCTGAATTCAGGGCTGTATTACAAGTTTCTGTGTTTGCCCATACCTTACTTGGATAGAAGGAAGTTTCTCTGTTTACCTGTGAGAGAGGGGAGCTTTGAGCAGCCTATCTGTCCCTCGAGGAGTGGTTTTCAGCCCAGAAATTAGTAGTTTATTGGCCATTTTGGGCTAATTTCTATCTCTTTCATTTCCCTGCTATAAAACTTGCATCATCGCGGTTTTGTGTGCCGGGCAGCGCCAGTTAGCTAGGGTATAACTATTCCCGGCTCCACAAAGTCTACTCTTCAATTTTTTCCCTTGGAAATAGACAAACTTTCAACTTAAGCAACTCAAACCATTAACTTCTCAGCCTGGCACTTGCTCAAAACCCATAGCAAGCACTAATAAACCTTAGCACTAGACCCCCCCCCCCCCATAATGTAGAGAAGGACAAGGCTCTCTATTCAACCTTACCAGCCAATCAGTAAAACAGCTCACTGTACCTATCCAGGCATGTCCAAAAAGCAGTTTCAGGTGTACTCTCCAGCCCAGCTGGTGAATCTGGGCATTTTAAAGCAATGTTACAACTGCCTCATTTATACAGACAACCCTCTCTTCCTACCACCAAACACTAATACATGCGAGAGATGCAATTATACAGCCAAACTGGAGGTTAAGCTCTCTCAACCCAAGACTGGACCAGACAGTCAAGAGGAGAAGGGAATTACTTGCATCACACCAACAGTCTCACATAGACGTATAAAACCAGCACTGGCAAAAAACACACATAAATACACAAAAACATACTCAGAGGATCTAAATAAAAATCTGCAAAAGCAACAGAGACCTCCAAAGCAGACATCCAAGCAACCTCCAACCCCCAACACAAACCATGAAACACATATTTCACAAAACCAGTGTGCCATGCAATCACAGCCCTTAAGGCAAAATAACATACCCAACATACTAGTAATAGGTGACTCTATAGTCAGGCACACTGATGTCCCACTCACTAGACTGAACAAGAAGAAGGTTACTGTTAGCTGCCTGTTGGGTGCCAGGATCCACCACATAACACAAGCACTCAGATCACTCCAGAACAAGTACAAATATGACTCTGTCATTGTCCATGTTGGTGTGAATGACCTGAGCCATACCTCCCTGGACTACATGAAAAGAGACATAGAAGAGCACTATGATCACGTAGCCCAGGCCGGTATGACCCTGACCCTGAGTAGCATCCTGCCCTCACCAAGAATGATACCACGGTATAAAGACAAAATTATCAATTTCAACAATTGGCTAAGCTTCTGGTGTCATTCAAGGGGGATCCAGTGTCTGTCAGCCTGGGATGACATGCTCGACAAGCCACGCTGCTTCACTAGAGACGGCTTGCACCTGTCTCCCTTAGGCATTCGAATACTGGCCAAGGCTCTTGCCACCCCCATAGTGCCTTTTTTAGGCAAGGCTCAAAATACAAACCCACCACCATCAATAGCACAAGTAACAAAAAACTGAGGTTAATGCTACTCAATGCCAGAAGTCTAAACCTCAAAATGCATGCACTCGAGGCACTCCTCAGTATGGAGAAAATTGATATATGTGCAGTAACAGAAACCTGGTTTAAGGTTCCAGTGAGCACCCCAGCACTACCAGGCTACAACTCATACCATGCATTTTGGCCACAAAACCTGGACCAAAATACAAAAGGTGGGGGCGTATCCATATTCATCAAGGATACCCACACCTCCAGGTTAGTGGCACAGCACGATGCTTCAGATCATCCACATGCAACTAACAATGGACAGACCTGCAATTCAAATTGTAGCTTGCTACAGATCACCCACTATGTCCCAGGACCCCCATTCCACATTTCTGGAAACAGTGGGAAACATAAAGGTTCTACCAAACACCCTGATATTGGGTGATTTGAATTACCCAAACATTAACTGGGAGAACTACTCAAGTACTAACTCCCTTGCCCAACATTTCCTAGAATTTATAAACTCAAACGCCCCAGATCAACTGGTCAACACCCCCACCAGAGGTGACAACATATTGGACCTGGTCATCACCAACATGGGCGACCGGTGTTCCACACCGGAAGTTAACCCCTTGCTGGTTAGATCTGACCATAAACTAATCACTCTGGATATCCACATTCAGCCGCCACTGAAAAACTTTTCAAAAGCAAACTTCACATTACTTAAGATTGAGGTGGAAAGTTTCAAATCCCCAATGCTAAAGGATAATGCTGTCCAAGCTGCAAAATCCTTTACTAATGCACTCTACGGGCACCTACAAGAATGCATGGATCATGCTATCCCAAGCAAAACCAAGAATCACTCCTCCAAGAAAAAGAAACCAGTCTGGTGAACCACTGCCATAAACAAGCTATACAATTGAAGGAGGAAATTAGCACAGAAAAGAGTAAAATCCCAAGAGGGGAAGACATCCCCAATCAGTATCAGCAAGAAACTATGATCCCTTATAAAATCATCCAAGGCTAATTTCGAAAGAAAAATTGCCAAGGACTCCAAAGATAACCACAAGGCATTCTTTAGCTATATCAAGAATCTAAGTGGCAATTCCTAGATCTGCTCGGAGTTAGTGCAGAATAGCACAAAATACACTGAACTGACCAATATCGCCAATATTCTGGCAGGCAGGTTCAGTGCAAACTTCACCTCCCTCTCACCCCCAAAAGGGCCCATAACCATACCAGAAGAATGTAGTGCCCCTGAAATCACAGACACTCAGGTTAAAACAGTCCTCTCCAAAGCCAAAAACACAGCATCAATGGGACCGGACAGTGTCCCAGGCTGCATCCTACATGAGTTCAAAGATGAACTAACCCCTCACCTAAACACACTGTTCAAACTCAGCCTGTCCACAGGCTACGTGCCCATAGAGTGGTGCACAGCAATGGTTATTCCGCTCCACAAAGGTGGAGCCACAACAGACCCCGGGAACTATCGCCCTATAAGCCTGACTAGCTTGGTCTGCAAGACTATGGAGCACATCATCATGGATCTCATTAACAGAGACATTGGGAACTTCTAAACACTGGACCCTACCCAGTTCGACTTTGTTAAGGGCAGATCATGTCTCCCAATCCTTGTGGACTTCTTTGAGACAGTTACCAAGGCTATAGACAAGGGAAACATGGTCCACACAGCCTACCTAGACCTCGCAAAGGCCTTCAACACCATTCCCCATTCTGATATTATAGACAAGCTCATCAGCCTGAACATAAATCCCTATGTCACAAGATGGGTTGCCAACTGGCTCACGGACAAAACCCACATGGTAAGAGTTGCAGGAGCTAGGTCTGACTCTAAACCGGTTACAAGTGGCTTTCCCCAGGGCTCAGTCCTAGAACCCCTCCTGTTCGGCATATACTTCTCAGAGGTACAGGCAAGCAGAGGAGGACTATGCCTGACCAAGTTCACAGACAACTGCAAACTAAGGGCTATAATTGACTCTCCGGCTGACACAGGCATCCTCCAAAAGGGTCTTACTGAGACAGATACCTGGTGTCAAAACCGGGTCTATATCATAACATCGAAGTTCTCTAACATCGAATGTTATTATATCGAACCCTAAACACCGAAGTGTGAAAACATCGAACAGTCAGAATAGTGAATTTTTTCCCAGGGAAAAAATTCGCTATTCCGAGAAACATACACACAGCACAAACACACACAAAAAACAGCCATCCACACACATACACTTAAAATCCTACACCTAAACTAAATTTTACATACAGTACTAGCTATCCACTTACCTTAACCCAACTCTAACCCTAAGGTCGGTCACTATCGCACACTCACCTCACCCGTGCCCTAACCCTAACTCACCTAACCCGCCCCCTAACCCTAACCTACACACAGTCGCACACTTACCTGAACCTGACCTGTAATGCTCCAACATATCAAACACTGAAAACAGCAAAGCCACAGCAATGGCCCACCGAATTCTTTCCCTGGGAAAGAATTCGATGTACTGCACCTTCGCTGTTTTCAGCGTTCGACATTACGGGTTTGATATTATAACATTCGATGTTAGAGAACTTTGATGTTATAATATAGACCTGTCAAAACTATGACCTCATACTAAATGCCAAAAAGTGCATAGTCATCCCCTTTGGAAAAAACAAAGTACCCACAAATTACCACATAGCCCCCTAAATACGGAAGACAAAATAAGGGATTTGGGGACCCAAGTAGATAGTAATCTCTCCTTTGATAATCACATTGCCAAAGTGGTTAGAAAATCCTTCTATGTGGCCCACCTAATCACAAAAGGGTTTGCATAAAGATCAAAAGAGGTCATTGTACCCCTCTATGCATCACTCATCAGACCCATCATAGAGTACAATGCCCCATTTGGGATGTACCTTACAAGACACCTGCAACAACTGGAAAGACCATAGAAGTACCTCACCAAAAGGATCACTGGCCTCAAACAGATGCCTTATGCAGCTCGACTGAAGAAACTCCAGCTGTACTTGGTTGCATACCGCCTACTCAGAGGTGATCTCTGCCTGACATACAAGGCCATGTTCAACCCAGAATTGATGGACATGCTCCAACTAAAGAAAACCATATCCCCTCGAGCCACATGCTCTAGGGATCTAAACCTCACCACAACAATAAATAGGACATGCTGGAGGGATAGATTCCTGTCCCAGAGACTTCCTATGCTCTGGAACAAGATTCCAATCTACATTAGGCAGAGCTCCTCACTAACACTCTTCAAGAGAAACCTTGACGAGTGGATGGGAAACAGGAAGTTTACCCCGGGGATCACTTCAGTGGCTCTGCTGGACAGAGGCACAGGGAACTAATCTAAGGGGGTGGTGAAAGCAACACATTCTGGCTAGGCTTATAAATGCCTTTGGGCAGATAGCCTAGTACCTACCTATGAACCTATACATTTTCTCTCTTATTCAACTATAATTACATGATAAACAATTTGCCACTTACCTTTTAAGAAAAAAGCTAATGCAAAAAGATGTTCAGAGTTTATCAATTTGTTAATACTCAAAATAATATAAATTAAAAGACCACAGTTGTACGCTGATCGATTATAGTTCTTATCTGCTAATGGTGAAGTTATTTTAAACCTGACAGTTGCGGCTATGACAGAGCAGCCAAGAAGCCTAGGAAATGTATTTCTATCACAAGCTCTAGTGCCTACACTAGGGCAGAAGTCTCATGGAAGAACAAGTTCTAGTGCCTACACTAGGGCAGAAGTCTCATGAAAGAACTAAACTTCTCTTGCTCCTTTGCACTTACTTTTGACCATGTGTGGAACCCTAATTTCATTCACTGTATGACATAGCTATGTCAGTAAATTGTTGCAGTTGTTGGTATTTGCTGTCACGATTCTCTGATTTTAAGTGTTTATTTTGCTTCTCCATAAGCATGAGTATTTAAAAAAGGACTACGTTGAAAAATTGGAAATAAAAAAAAGAGAAATTTGTATATGAAGGGGCCATTCAGAATTCGTGGCACCCCATTATTTTGCCCTCAAAACCAGGAAATAACAAGAAATTCAGTATGGTTGAAAGGTATGATGTGAATCTTTGATGCTTGAGGCCTAGTACTTGATAGAGGACATATGTATTCACATAAGTCACTGCTGCCACATGTTGAAGTCATTACTGTACAAATCAACCACCGTTTGCTTACTTACATTACCAAGTAACAGTATGCAAGGATATGCCATTCATTTGTATTATTGCACATTTTTTAGCATTCCAGGTTCAAAACTTACCTTGTAAATCTGGCAGTTGCAACAGTTTTAGTTTAGGGCTGAGTCTATCAAATGCTAGGAGTACATAGCCATTACATGGGTAGGTAAAGGTTGTGAGCATTGTCTGGCATCAATGTTACTATATCTGCATAGGATGAAGGTTTTAGCCCCTTAGTTGGTGACTGAGTGTGCTATGCATTGTCTCTTAACCAAAGCAAGGCCATATTCAGCCCATCTACGTCTGTCTACACCCACATCAGCTACTGATTCCCCCTCTGAATCCTCACCTATGTGTGGCTGTGTTGGCTTTGCCAGTAGTGATGGGTTGTGTGCCCCTTCCCCTTGCTGATCCTGCTGAAGCTGTTTTCTCAGGATGATGTTGGGAGGGTGGCCTAATGGTTGGGAGGGTGGCCTAATGGTTAAGGTGTTTTCCTTGCAAACACAAGGTGCAGGGTTTGAGTCTCACAAGGGATAATTGGCTAAGCTTAAAATTGCTCGCAAGGGCAGTTAGCTTAGTACTAATATATGAATCTATAATCTATGAATCTATGTTATACAGAATGGCACAGACTGTGAAGATTTCAGTATATGTTCGTGGATTGTACTGCAGGGCTCCCCAGATGTGTCTAGGCACTGGAACTGTGACTTCAGCCATCCAAACACATGCTCTGTGATATTTCTGGATTGAGTATATGCCTCATTATAGCTTTCTTCATTTGATGTATGTGCATTTCTGATGGGCATCATCAGCCATGTTTCCAGTGTATAACCTGCATCCCCCAGTGTATAACCTGCATCCCCCAGTAAATGACCTGTGGGATATCATCCCTAGTAAACATCTCATACAGTTAGATGTTATGCCAGATATGTGAGTCATGGTAACTCCCTGAGTTACCAGCACACACATTCAAAATGATTCCATTAGCATTACACACAACTTGGCAGTTAATGGAGTGGAAGCCCTTTCTATTTATGTACACCCTTCCCTGTTTCCCAGGTGGTACCTTGATTTCTATGTGTGTACAGTCTATTGCACCCAGTACTTTGGGTAGTATGCTACAGGGGAGAACTCCTGCATACTTGTGACCCTGTCCTCAGATGTACGAAGAAAATATATGTGGTCACTGGCATGTTGGAGCAGAGCATTCAGGAATTCATTGAGGATCCTGGATGCTGATGCCTGTGACACCCACAACATGTCCCTTGTTGGGCTCTGAAAGGTTCCTGTAGGTAAAATTCTAAGTGCTACACATAACTTTGTCTCTGCCGGTGCTGGTTCCCCTCTATTTGCCCTTGGTCTGAGTTGAGGGTGACAGAGGTTGCAGAGTTCCTGTAGTGTGTCTCTATCCACCCTGACGCGATCTACAATTTCCATCTCATGCAGATTGTGATAAGTTAAATGGGATCTGAAAACTCTTTTCCTTCTACACTCTGGTCTATTAGCAGCAGCAGCAAAATAGATTTCAGACTGCTGCACATACACATGAATTAACACAACAGCAGCCCCTAACATTCTTTCTATGTAGACTCCTTTCTCTGGCTGTATTCCAGTAGGTTTTGGAATTCACAGAGAAAACTAGTACTGTGTCTACATGGTTGCTTTATAGCTTGTTGAATAGCTCCTCCATCTTGGATTGGTTAATTAGCATACAATTCAACTGCTTATGTTGTAATTAGCATACCACTGTGTTTACTATATTTGTGCAGCTCTACACGGCATGTAGAGCTGCTTACTGAATCCAAAACTGTGTGCTACCATGTACGTGTCACACCATGATGCAAACATGGTCTTAGTGGATCATGTATGGTTTATTGAATCTGCCTCATGTTCTTAATAGTATGTTGGTTCAATCTTGAATGCACTGTCTAGCCTGCTCCCAAAAACAAGAACATGCCCAATGCCAAATATTAACCTGAAAAAGGCTTAACACACACAGGGTCCATGAAGAAAAAGTCAAATCCAGCTCAGCACCAACAACTAGCTGCTAAACCTCATGTGCTGAAGATAATAAGGCAGCCCCATGGAGAAGTGAGGCAACACTTCCATAAAAGCTATACCTGTGATAGCATAGCATCAGGGTGAAAATGGGCCCAAGATCCATGACAGTAATTGCTATCCTTCTGAGAGGTGTGCCCTGACAAAACAAGTGGATGTAAGCACCACAGCATGCCTCGAGGGGCTAGAAAAGCTACACTCACATTGAATAATAACAGTGCCATGTCAGCACTGTCATATTATGGAATTGTAGATTTCAAGAGTTCATAAGAAACCCTGAGCCAATATAAGTGGGCTCAACCATGAGTAAAAGAATCTGCCAGGTGATGGGCAACACTATGACAATACATTTGGGTCACCCCCTCAAACCAGCACTCTCCCATGAATACCAACAGCAGCAACACTAACAGCCCAGGTCCATGAAGATAATCATGCTGACTTGAATAATGACCAAAAATTTTAAATTGCCATAAAAGATCCTGTGTTTAAATGCTTGTAACGCACCCAGATAGTATGCAGAGCAAGCCAGAACAGTAAAGGTCCAGACCTGCAACATTGCACATGTTAAAAAAAAGAATACATTTCACCTGAACCAAGATTCTGTTCCTTTCACACATTACAAAATGAGAACAAATATAACTATACTATGACTCTGTGCACAAGGTTGAGCACAAACTAACTGAACCAGAGCCATTCTCTAAAGTGACTTATTAATATATAGGCTAGAACAGGGCCTTGACCCACCTGGAAAGTAAGTGTCCTAACCCTCTCAAATCCATAACTAGGGAATTAGAGACTGATTGCCTTATCTCACCACCACCAAAGTAATATGAACTAAATCAAATTCTATAGAAAGAATACTGATAATCTTTCAAACCTGCTAAATATCACGAGTTGGCCTGACAGGTCTTCCTACCAGCACTCACCACCCTGTAACATATTCACACCAAGGTGTGCATATTTCAGTAATAATCCCATATTTCCATCAACTTAAATTCAACAACTGTAGACCTAATCAAGATAAAAAAAATAGAAACCTGCACCCATAAAAGTTTACACACAGCAGCAAGTCAACCCTTTGCACCAGGAGATATGTGAGGATTTATACATCCACACAACATTCAAAACAATTCTAAGCAGAGATTCAAGGGTGCCTTCTAGTCTCCCCAAACCTCAAAAGGGTCTTGAAAGCTAATAGTCAATCAGTTAGAATCCTAATCATCAAATCAAGTCAAATCTTCCCCAGTTTGTGGCTGCTGTCACAGAGCTGATGCAACCTTTTTCAACGTTTCAAATTCATTGGTGATGGGGTGGGGGTTCAGAGTGGTAGAGACCATGTCCTTTTCATGAATAAATTCATCTTCAAGACATTGTGGAAGAAAATGGTAACACTTTCAAAATAATGCATTCTAGTAAGCCTTTTGGCTTGACTTAAACCTTCTGAGTTATTTAATAAGTTTCTCTGACTCACCTCTGGATTCTTGACCAGAATGCATGCCTGGATAGGATTGCTTTCTTTTGGTATCTGAAATGGCCAATGGAGGGTAACGTTTCAGCAGGACCCATCTTCCCAATAGGTAGGCTTCATTCAAGGGTGAGGGACTGCACTCCCTTACAAACAATCAGATCCACAAAAAACTTCACCTAGGCCTGATAACTCATTCTTTTAAAGCAACACAAAAGAGGGATGAACTCTCTCCTTTTATTAAAAAGAATAGTTCTGTATTCCAGTGCAAATCTGACTGAGGCACCAACAATCTTCAAAACAGCATCCACATCCCTTGAGATTTTCAGTCCATTTCTAATCAGTGTAGTTTAGGACATTGATGATATAATATCTTGGAAGATTGTTTTTTTTTTTTTTGTATTTATATCAATTCAGTGTACTACTTAAATTAAAGTTTTTGTTGGAGGGATTGTCTATTAAGGAATGACAGTAACTTGTTCCCTATGAGGATGACAGGTTCAGGTCCTTCTTTGCCTTTGGGAAACCCAATTAGTCTTAGGTTGCTCTGGCAGCAATGATTTGTCTAAATCTCTCGTTATTCCATAGTTAGACTTCCTCTACATGTAAACAATGTGTAGAGATGATGGGATTCTGCTCTAAGCACAGCCCACTTTGTTTCTATGCACTAATCAGTTTGGTCAAGCTGGTTTTCATTAGTCTTCCCAGCATACTTTTTTTCTTTTACTTTTGTGTACTGGATAGTACACTGACCACAAATTACCATTTGCAGGTACTGCCCAGGTACAATTAATGGAGGAATGCAAAGTTTTGGGAATACAATATTGGATTACCTCAAAACTTCTGGGATATAAAAAAATCCAGTCAGCCATCTCTCCCACCCGCACCCAAAAAAAAAAAAAAAAAAGTAGAAAAGAAATTCCCTGAAGTTAAAATAAATTGATGTAATTCCTAGGATGGGATATTGTGTTAAAATGGGCACAGCTACTAATGCATGCATCCCTGAATGTGTTGACAGCCTGTTGTACTGCTATTATTTCAGACGGTAACTCAATCATAGGTTAGTACTAGGCTAACTGCCCTTTTGAGCCATTTTTAAGCCTAGCCAATTATCCCTTGTGAGACTCAAACCCTGCACCTTGTGTTTGCAATGCAAACACCTTAACCATTAGGCCACCCTCCCAACATGTGGATGCTGTTTTGAAGATTGTTGGTGCCTCAGTCAGTTTTGAGGTAATCCAATTAAGGTAACATAGCAGGCAAAGTCTCAAAATAAAATTAGAGCTTGCATATCAGTGAGAAAGTATTGCTAGAGTGGAATTTTTTCAGGTTTACAAAGTTTAGTCATGGCTGCATTTCTGCTTGATAGGTAGATCCAATATATATTTTCATTCTTTCAGCACCCATATTGTCCTGTTTGACTTGCATTTCATTATACTCTTAGTAGCACATTTTTAGCCTGAAAACAAGTCTGCCTTGTTTTCTTAAACATGACATCTTCTCACATTGTATGTTTAGTCATTCCCTTAGCAATAAGTAATGATACAGAGTCATGATTCAAAGTTAAATGGTAGTCTACTTGAGTACGTCATGGCATATGCCACAGGCTATCTTACAAAATCCTAAACTCTGTAATGCAGTCTTTTGTCTTACAACTTTTTGTTTCATATAAAGTAGATCTTTCTGGAGTAGGGATAGTTCTAGCATGTTGAGGTATGGAAGTGTCAAATGTTTATCATGTCCTTTTGTTTATTTATTTTTTATAAGTTCATAGGTTCATAGGTGTTTACTAGGCTAACGACCACAAGGGCCTTTTAAGCCTAGCCATGCATCCCAAATCTCTGACAAGTTTTTATTCCCCTTGATAAGTGTAAGCATGGGCCTGGGAGATGAACCATTTACGGCTTACCTGTGTCCATTAGAGACATAGGTGCCAAACCAGGGATGAATTTCCGGTCTCCCATCCAATTGTCCAAGTTGCACTTGAATTGTATTAGGGAGGAGCTCTGCTTCACATGGATGGGGAGCCTGTTCCATAGACAGAGTAGTTCATAGGCTCATAGGTAGGTACTAGGCTATCGGCCCAAGGGTTTACGTAAGCCTAGCCAACAAGGTTCCCTGGCTTACACCACCCAAGAAAGTTATTTTCCTGTGCCACTGTCGGGTAGAGACACAGAAGTGATCCCCGGGGTGTATTTCCTATTTCCCATCCACTCATCAAGATTTTTCTTGAAGAGTGCTAATGAAGAACTTTGCTTGACATAGATGGGTAGCCTGTTCCAGAGTATGGGAAGTCTCTGGGACAGGAATCTATCCCTCCAGCATGTCCTGTTTATTGTGGTGACAAGGTTTAGTTTCCTACAGCGTGTAGCTCGGAGGGATTGGGATTTCTTTAGGTGTAGCATGTCCAACAGCTCTGGGTTTGACATAGCTTTATATGTTAGGCAGAGATCACCTCAGAGTAGGTGATATGCTATGGAGTAAAGCTGGAGTTTTTTGAGGCGGTCAGTGTAGGGCATTTGTTTGAGGCCAGTAATCCTCTTTGTGAGGTACTTCTGTGGCCTTTCCAGCTGCTGCAGATGTCTTGTGAGGTACATTCCAAAAGGGGCATTGTACTCTATAATGGGTTTAATGAGTGTCGAGTAGAGGGGAACAATGACCTCTTTTTTCCTGGATGAAAACCCTTTTATGATGAGGTGTGCCATGTAGAAGGACTTCCTGACTACTGTGGTGATGTGACTATCAAAGGAGAGACTACTGTCCACCTGGGTCCCAAGGTCTCTTATCACGCATTCGGTGTTAAGTAGATTGCTGCCTATGTGGTAGTTCATGGGTACAGAGTTTTTATCAAAGGGGATGACACTGCACTTTTTGGCATTGAGCTTGAGGTCATGGCTCTGACACCAGGCATCTGTCTCAGCGAGGCCCTTCTGCAGGATGTCCACATCATTTGGGGACTTGACTATGGCTCCTAGTTTGCAGTCATCTGCGAACTTCATTAGTCAGAGGCCTTCTGTGTTAGCCTGTACTTCAGTGAAGTAGATACCAAACAGGAGAGGTCCCAGGACAGAACCCTGTGGTACTCCACTTGTCCCTGCTTTGAGGTCAGATTTGGAGTCTGCAACTTTTACAGTGTGGGATCTGTCAGTGAGCCAGTTGGCAACCCATCTTGTGACGTAGGGATTTATACCTAGTTTAGTGAGTTTAGCTATAATTCCAGAATGGAGGATGGTGTCGAAAGCCTTGGCGAGGTCAAGATAGGCTGTATGATCCACCTTACCCTCATCTACGGCTTTGATGACTGCCTCAAAGAAGTTGATCAGGTTCAGGAGGCATGATCTGCCTTTCACAAACCCGAACTGAGTGAGATCCAGAGTTTGGAGGCTACCAATGTCTTTGTTTATGAGTTCCATGATGATACGTTCCATGACCTTGTAGACCAGGCTCAGCAGGCTAATAGGTCGATAGTTCCCGGGATCATTGGTGGCTCCCCCCTTGTGGAGTGGGATAACTGTTGCTGTGTGCCATTCAGTGGGCACAAAGCCTGATGTGAGGTTATTATTGAACATGGTACTTAAGTGGGGAGCCAGTTCGTTCTGTAGTTCGTGTAAAACGCAGCCTGGGATCTTGTCCGGTCCCATGGATGCTGTGTTTTTGGCTTTAGAGAGTGCAGCTTTTCCTGTGTAGTTGTGATTACAGGGACTCTGCATTCTTCGTGTATAGATATGGGCCCTTTAGGGGGTGAGAGGTGGGTAAAGTTAGCACTGAAGCTATCTGCCAGGATGTTGGCAATATCAGTTGGTTCTGTAATTTTCTTGCCTTTGTGCTGTAACTCAGAGCAGATCTGGGTGTTGACATTGAGATTCTTGACATAGCTATAGAATGCTTTGTGGTTGTCCTTGGGATTAGTGGCAATTTTGTTTTCGTAGCTAGCTTTGGAGGATCTTATAAGGGATCTCATCTTCTTACTGAGTCTGACCAGGGAGCTCCTCCACTCATGGGATTTTACTCTCTTTTGCAACTGTTGTACAGTTTGTTTATGGCAGGGGACCACCAGATTGGCTTCCTTTTTTTGGAGGATAGCGTCTTGGTTCTGTTTGGGATAGCACGATCCATGCACTCGTGTAAGTGCTTTTAGAGTGCATTTATGTATGATTCAGCAGTTGTAACTGTATTGTCCATCTGCATGGGTGTCATGAAGTTCACCACTTCTGTCTTAAGAAGCATGAAGCCGGCTTTGGAGAAATATTTTACTGTGGTTTCCTTAATGGGGGGGTGGGGCCGGGATGTGGATATCAAGGGTGATTACCTTATGGCCAGATCAGACCAATGAGGAGTTGACTTCAGGTGTAGAGCACCGGTCACTCATACTGGTAATGACAAGGTCTAGGATATTGTTGCCCCTGGTGAGGGTGTGGATAAGTTGATCCAGGGCATTGGAGTTTATGAATTCCAGAAAGCATTGAGCTAAGGAGCGTGTAGTTTTCCCAGTTAATGGTGGGGTAGTTGAAGTCGCCCATTATTAGGGTGTTTGGTTGAACCCTAATATTTTCCATTACATCAAGAAAAGAGGAGTGGGAATCCTGGGGCATGGTGGGGGATCTGTAGCAAGCTGCAATTTGGATTGCAGTTTTGCCCAGAGTTAGTTGCACTTGGATAACCTCGGATGCATTATGCTGAGCAACTAGCCTGGAAGTGTGAATATCCTTAATGAATATGGACACACCTCTGCCTTTGGTATTTCAGTACAGGTTACATGGCCGAAAAGTGTAGTATGAGTTATAGCCTGGTAGTGCAGGGGTGCTCTCTGGAGCCTTGAACCAGGTCTCAGTCACTGCACAGATATTGATGTTCTCCATTTTAAGGAGTGCCTCGAGTGAGTGCATTTTGAGATTTAGACTTCTAGCATTGAGTAGCATTTCTCTCAGTTTTTGCTTGCCTGTTCCTGCTATGGTGGTGAATTTGTTATTTGAACCTTGCCTATGAAAGGCACTATAGGGGCAGCAATAGCCTTAGCCAGTATCCGGAATCCCAGGGGGGACAGGTGCAGGCCATCTGTGGCAAAGCATCGTGGTCTGTCGACCATGTCATCCCAAGCAGACATATACTGGAGCGCCTTAGAATGACACCAGAAGCTTAGCCAATTGTTAAAGTCAATAATTTTGTCCTTGTACTCCGGTATCATTCTGGGAGATGGCAGAATGCTACTCAGGGCTAGGGTCATACCTGCCAGGGCTACAAGATCAGAGAGCTCTTCCATGTCTCTTTTCATGTAGTCCAGGGAGGTACATCTCAGGTCATTCACACCAACATGGACAATGACAGAGTCATATTTGTACTTGTTGTGGAGTGACCTGAATGCGTGGGTTATGTGGTGGATCCTGGCATCTGACAGGCAGCTGACAGTAACCTTCTCCTTGTTTAGCCTGGTGAGTGGGACATCAGTGTGTCTGACTATAGAGTCACCTATGACTAGTGTGTTGAGTATGTTGTTTTGCCTTATTGGCTGTGGTTGAGTGGCACACTGAGTCTGTGGGCTATGTGTCATTTGGGTTGTGTTGGGGGATGGAGGTTGCTTGCGTTTCTACTTTGGAGGTCTCTGTTACTTAGACAGATTATTACTGAGTGCCTCCGTGAATGTTTTTGTGTTACTATGTGTGGATTTTGGTGGTGTAGATTTAGTGAGACTGTGATGAGTGTGGTGTGGTGCAAATGTTTACCTTCTCCTCATGACTGTCAAGTTCCGTCTTGGTTGGAGAGAGCTTTACCTCCAGTTTGGCTAGATAAGTGCATCTCACACAGGTTGTAGTGTTGGTTGGTAGGAGGCGAGGGCTGTCTGTGTACATGAGGCTATGTGTACATAGTCTCTGGGATACGCACCTATCTCTCCAATAGATCCTATTTATATCACAAGCAAGGATTAAGTCTTTAGAATGAGTAATTCTGGTGCTGTTTGTTTTGTGGATATGCAGGAGGTCCATCAGAGTGGAGTCTGACAATGCACTGTATGCCAGGCATAGATCCCCCCTCAAAAGTCTGTAGGAGAGAAAGAATACAAGGATAGGGCCTTGAGGCAGTCTGTATAGGACTTATTACTTATGCCCTGTATTCTTTTACTAAGGAACTTCTGTGGATGTTTCAATTGTTGGATATGCCAGGTTAGGTACATACCAAAGGTGGCATTGTACTCAATGATAGGTCTGACGAATGCCAAATACAGTGGAACAATGACTTCCTTGGACTTAGATACCATACCTTTGTTTATAAGTTGCACAACATAGAATGATTTCCTCATCACTGTAGACAGGTGATGATCAAAGAATAGATTATTATCTTTCTGTGTCTGTAAGCCCCTGATAACTGGGTCCTCTATAAGGGGTGTGTTGCCAATATGATAGTTACCAGGGATGGATGACTTCCCAAAGGATACTATTGTGCATTTCTTGGCATTTAAGTTTTAGTCCATGGCTCTGACACCAGTTGTTTGTCTGTGTCAGCTCCTCCTGGAGAACATTTGTGTCAGTGTGAGATTCAATGACAGCTCCTAATTTGCAGTCATCTGCAAATTTAGTCAGCCGGAGACCACCGACACTGGCCTTAACTTCTGAGAAGTAAATGCCAAAAAGGAGTGGTCCAAGGACTGATCCCTGAGGGACTCCACTTGTGTCTGGCCTCTTTGTAGAGGTGGACTCCCCAGTTCTAACTTCCTGGGTCCTGTCTGTGAGCCAGTTGGCTATCCACCGGGTGACATACTGGTTTGTACCTAACTTCTTGAGTTTGTCAACAATGCCCGAGTGGGGTATTGTGTCAAATGCCTTGGCCAGGTCAAGGTAGGCAGTGTGAACGATTTTGCCTTCATCCATTGCTTTGGTGACCTTCTCAAAGAAGTCCACCAGGTTGAGTAGGCATGATCAGCCCTTGACGAAACCAAACTGGGCTGGGTCCAGTGTCTGGAGGTTTACTATATCTCTACTGATCATCTCCATGATAATTCTTTCCATGGCTTTACATATAAGATTAGTGAGATTTATAGGTCTGTAGTTTCCACGGTCTGTAGATGGCCCATCTTTGTGGAGAGGGATGACTGTTGCCTTTTTCCATTCATGAGGCATGAAGCCTGATTGGAGGTTACAGTTAAATAGTAATTTCAGAGGCTCTGATAGGTCATGTTTCATGTTATTTAGAAGGCATCCTGGGATATTGTCTGGGCCCATTGATGCAGTGTTCTTGGTCTTAGAGAGAGCATTAAGGACCTGTTCCCTAGTGATAGTGGGGGGAGTTATATTTGATGATATTTCCTGAGGGAAGGTTGAGGGGGGAGAGAGGAGTAAAGCTGGAGCTGAATTTATCAGCCAGGAGGTTTGTTATATCTTCTGGCTCAGTATAGGTGGCTCCATTTACAATGACCTGTGCATATAATGGTGTACTGTCTTTGAGGTTGCAAATATAGCTAAAGAATGCTTTGTGGTTGTCCTTGGCCTGGGAAGCCAAACTTACCTCAAATTTGGCTTTGGTAGACTTTATTTGTCCTCTGAGTTGTTTGTTTAGTTTGATGAGAGTGCTTTTATCCTGCTGGGTGCTGCACCTCCTAATTTTTGCTATGATTTTCTTCCTCCTATTATACAGCCAATTGATTTTGTGATTCCACCAGGGTGGCTTATTTTTTGAATTAGTTCTGTACTTCTTCCTGGGGGTACAGCTGTCTCTATGCAGCTATTAACATGCTTATACAAGGTTTCTGTGAACAGTTCTGCATAGGCAAAAGTGTTGTCAGGATTTATGGGGACTTGAAATTTTGCCAGGTTCTCACTTAATATCAGGAGGCTAGCCTTAGAATAGTTTCTAAATATTCCAGGTTTAGCTGGAGTTCCAGGTTTTATTTTTACTTCAAAGGAGACCATTTTGTGGTCTGACCTTACCAGGGAAGGCATTACAGTTGGGGGTGTGCAGCAGTCTCCCATATTAGTGAGGACCAGATCCAGTATGGTTGCACCCCTGCTTGGTGTATTGACAATCTGGTCCAGGGAGTTTGTGTTTACAAAATCCAGGAATCTCTGTAAATGTACGTTTGGTGTATAGGATTCTCAGTTAATAGTGGGGTAGTTAAAGTCATCCATGAATATGGAATTGGTATTTTTTAGCTCTATAATCAAATTTTCCATTTGCTCATTCTCATGTCTAATTCTGTCAATACAGAGAGGGTCTTACAAGATCTCAGTCCTTGTATCATTTAGGACTGAATACTCAGACAAATGTGCTTCTTGAAAGTTACAGCTGTTGCTGCTGACCTCCTAGAGACATCCAGTCATACCACAGGCTCTTATTAACTATCAGAAGTGGATGCCATCTTAGGAAGCTGTTTGCTTGTAACCATGTCTGAAAGATAGTGTTATGAATTTCCTGTACTATACATAATATGCATCAGTAAATAAGAGCCTTCATAATTAGGCTGAAAGATGTAAATGCTGTTTTCCAAAGCCTGCCACCATTCCTAAATTCTATGGGTAGCAATGCTATTGTAGCCATCTTGTTTCTGAAACTGTACAGGGGTCTATATTATATTATCGAAAAGCCATTATATCAAATGGCTTTTCATCGACCCGTAAATGTCAAACTCTTATAATAGTGAAAACCCGAATGAGCGAATTCTTTCCCTGGGAAAGAAATCGCTAGCTCTACCATAAACTACACACTACTTTAAACATAACAAAGTGGGGGGCTCCACTCCCCACACCCCCAATGTGGGGGGCTGTGCCCCCTACACCCCCCTTACTAAATATACCAACTCCGAGATTGCACTACAGTGGGGAAAAGGGCAAACTCACAAGGCTGGCCAGGCAGTTTCTTTCCCAGGGAAAGAATTTGCTCATTCGGGTGTTCGCTATTATAACAGTTCGGGTTTTACGGGTCGATGAAAAAACATTCGATATAACGTCTTTTCGATAACCTAATATAAACCCACTGTACAGATGTTAGAGAAATAGTTGTAGGATCAGCTTTTACATTTATAAAACAGTCTTTTGTAACTATAGGGTACTTATTTGCTTTCTTAGAGCTGGGAGCTATGAGTTACGGTCTGTAAAAGTAACAATAAAAAGGTCCTGAAATGGCTCTAGCAAAACAGATACTACTTTGGGCTGTCACACATTCAGTTTTCATCTATTTGTAACACGTTTCCTTTGTGGAAGTTAAAACATCAGCATCCCCCTGCCATAGTGCTCTCTCTCTCTCTCTCTCTCTCTGCCTCTGTCTCTGTCTCTGTCTCTCTCTCTCATTAAGGTATTTCCCAAATGGAGACATCTTTCATGGGGAGGAGAGGCAAAGACAGGGATTGCTCATCATCAAACTGTGCGTTGTGGTCTAAGGGTACCTTTATGTGTCTTATATAAAAATATGTTACCCCTTAAGATGATGTCGATCCAGTTGTCCTTTTTTGCTTCTTGGAAGAAGTGAAAGTAATGTTTTGTAACTGAGTAGAGGAGCTTCTCCTATATTTCTTTAAGTAATTAATCAATGAAGGTGCAATTGGATAAAACAGCAAGTTGAACCTAAAAATGCAAGGAGGATTATTTACAACATATTTGCAGGGACAAGCCCCCATGTAACTCAAATGTGGAAGGCAAGCCCTACCCTCTAAATTATATATATAGCGACTCTGGTTACAGCTTGAATTCATAAGAGGAAAAAGCACTTGATGATTTGCAGTTTATTTATCTGTGATCAATGAGATGCAACGTCTTCCACTTCAGTCTCAGCTAGCTGTATAGAAGCCATCTAGGGGACCTGTGAAGGTTCTGCAGCCTGCTTCATATTATGGTCTTGGGTATACTGAACTGCATGGGTGTCAGAAAACCAGAAAAACAGGTATAAGGATCTGTGAGCATGCTGATCCTCCACTAGCATTGCATTTTAATTATATTTCTTTTTTAATCTGTAAGAATGTCTTAGCAAAGTTTTTGTAAGGAACAAATTCTGTTTTACCATTTTATATTATCTTAATCTTAAACATTATCTTTTCATTGCACCCAAGAAGACTATCGCTGCTCAGGCACTGGGGAGCATAGCTAGCTAGGTTAGCTGCAGATTACATCTAGTAAGCAACCACTCCTTGTCTGATTACAAACACCTTACACTCCTATCCCTTGCAAACTACAGCAGGACCTGCAACTATGGAAGGGCAGTTTTCTGCCATCTCTATATCTAGCTTGGTGGACATGGGCACCCTGAGGCAATGTAGCACTTGCATCATGTACACTGACAACCACCTAATTCTTGAACAGACAAATACAATATGTGAAAGAAGTAGTTCCACACTGTAACTGAAGGCTAGACTTTCACATACAGACACAAAAAGATACAAACAGGTTGTCAGTGACTCACAAACACCACTCCCTGCCCCCACAAAGGACCACACACATAGACCTACATACACAGAGGTGCTCACATGTAAATTTCCCAAACCTTAAAGGCCTCTCAAGTGCCGTCCTCAAAAAATCCACATGCACACTAACAAGACTATTGCCAGCACAACACATAAAGTCACGTCTCATGGTGTCTCAACAACCGAGCCCTTAAGGTGAAACACTCCACAACCCAATATTCTGCAGACTCCATTGTGAGACACACTGATCTCACTCTAACCAGGCTGGATAAGAAGATTACAGTTAGTTGCCTGTTAGGGGCCAGGATTTACCAGACCACACAAGCACTCAGGTCACTTATCCCTAAGTACCAGTATGACTCAGTCATAGTTCATGTGGGTGTAAATGACCTGAGACATACCTACTTGGACTATATGAAGAGACACGATTGAGCTCTCAGAATATGTGTCACAGGCAGGTATGAGACTAACACTGAGCAGCATTCTACCATCTCGAAGGATGATGCCACAATACCAAAAGAAAATGATCAACTTCGACAATTGGCTTAGCTTTTGTTGTCATTCCAAAGATGTCCAATACTTGTCAGCCTGGGAGGACATGGTCAGCAAGCCATGCTGCTTTGCCAGGGATGGTCTCCCCCTGTCATCTCTAGGCTTTCTGATACTGGCCAAAATATTATCCACCCTACAGTGCCTTTTTAGGCATTGCCAAATAGACAAACCTTCCAACATAACAAAAGCTACTTGGGGCAAGCAAAAGGTATGACTGCTCAGTGTCTGGAGTATCAACAAGAAACTGCACTCCCTAGAAGCTCTCCTCATCTTGGACAATGCTGACATCTGTGCAGTCACTGAAACATGGTTCAAAGCCACAAAAAGCACTCCGGCAGTGCATGTCTATAATGCCTATTATTCATTCAGATCACCCAATGAATGGAAAAGAGTAAAAGGCTGTTGTGTATCTATCTACATAAAGAATAAGAAAACCTCAAGGCTAATTAAATAATATGACATGCTTGAACTACTCCATGTCAAATTAATCATGAGAAAAATGCATTAACATATTCTGGCTAGTTACAGGTCCTCCACCATGAACGAGGAAACCCATACATCATACCTGACTTTACTTGAATGACTCACCATCCAGCCCAATGCCATACTCATGAGGGATTTTTAACTACCCTTCTATTAACTGGGTGGCATTCATGACCACCAACATGTAGGCTCAAAGATTTATTGGCTTTGTAAATTAAAACGCCCTAAAGCAGCTGGTCTGCACTCACACTAGGGCAACAAATATCTTAGATCTGGTACTCCCCAAATATGGAAGAGCACTGCACCACCGCCCAATGTGTGATGCTCTCACTGGTGAGATCAGATCACAACGTGGTCTCCTTAGAAATAAAGGTAAGACTAGACCCCCCCCATCTGAACCCCAAAAACTTTAAGAATTTTTCTAAGGTAAATGACCTCCAACTAAGGGAAGGCATATCTAGATTTCAAGCTTCTCCCAAATCTGGAAAACACAGAAGCATATGCAGAGGTGTACACAAAAGCCCTCTATTACCATATAAACAATTGCATAGGAATGGCAGTACAAGACTAAAATAAGCCCAGATCAAACCTCAAAAAAAGCCACCCTGGTGGACCCCTGGTATTAATATATTGTACAACAAAAGAAGAAAATCATGTTAAGAAGAAATAGGAAATGTGCACAACAGAAAAATAAGTCCCTCATTAGTATAAACAAGCCAAAGAACTAGTCAAGTCTCTGAAAGCAGACTTTGAAGTAAATATAGTCTCCAAAGCTAAGGATAACCATAATAAGGCATTTTTAAGTTATGTCCTCAATCTTAAGGGCAAGCAACACCCAACAAAGTGAGGAATAAGTTATAGATGACATCACTTATACTCATAGGTTCATAGGTTCATAGTTTCATACTAGGCTATCTGCCTTAGGGCATTTACAAGCCTAGCCAGAGTGTGTTTGGCTTTCGCCACCCACTTTAAATGAATTTTGCTATGCCCTTTTTCGAGGTTAGTATACTGTGCCTCAGCCAGAAGATATAGCCAATCTACTAGCTGATAAATTAATTTCAAGTTTTATTTCCACTTCACCCCAAGATCTGCCCTAGAAAATACCCTCCACACTCCTCCGCCAATTATCACCAAGGAACAGGTAGCCTCAGAGCTGTCTAAAGCTATAAACATTGCTTTGATGGGGCCAGGAAACATACCAGGTTTTCTCTTAAATGCTTAACTCAGGACCTATCAGGCCCAATAGAATCTTTATTTAACCACAGCTTCTGGACTGACTTTGTCCCAGTATAGTGGAGAACAGCTACAGTCATCCCTTTGCATAAAGAGGAACCATCAGCTGACCCAAGAAATTCCAAACTCGTAAGTCTGACTACTGTTGTTTGTAAGGCCATGGAAAGAATAATCATAAACCTGATAAAAAAAGATATAGGAAACCTACAAACACTGGACTCAACCCAATTTGGCTTTATCAAGGGCGGGTCATTCCTACTGAATGTGGCGAACTTCTTTGAGAAAGTCACTAAGGCCATGGATGAGGGCAAAACAGTATATACAGCCTACTTCAACCTGCCCATCCTCTTGCCCATAGTGGCCATATACACTGGATAATATTAGGTTATATTGGCTAGGCTTGTAAAGGCCCTTGAGCCATTAGCCTAGTAATCTCCTTTGAATCTATAAACCTATTTTTACAATTCCATAATCTCAGCTGTCCTGGAATATTTTGGAATATTTTCAAAGGAACATCAAATAGAATAAGTACATAAAGCTATAAGGATTTTAGATTCATTCACATAAGTGCTATGCTATGTAACTGATTAAGAAAGTATGAAAAAATGCAAGTGTTCACTTATCATTTCTGGAGACAATTCACAGTGTTTCAGTAAAAAACTGAGCAAAACTTATGGTTGTACCATTAACAGCAATGTAAATTATATATTAATGCACCTGTTCTTATCCTTAGATTCCACAACTAATGTGGTATGTGCATTTAAATTCTACTTAAAATTTGCAGTTTCAGAGGAAGATGTACCATTATACAATTTATATAGATTCCTGAGCTAATCCTCTATCAGCTGAAGTGGTAAGTTTGCTGTAGATTAAAATGAAGCTTGGTAATTGAATATTTGGCAGCTGAACAAAAGCAAAATACTATTTGCTGTTTCATTGTGCAGCACATTATACAATCAATCTATGAGCTTTTAAATCATCCTGTTGTATAATGTTTTAATACTCCATTATTCAGTAACATTTTCAGTTTAATTTCGATTTTTTTCATGACTCCATTTATGTCAGTTTTAATACTATTCAAAGTATTTTGTGGTTCCTGTAACTAATGAATTTGTACTTTCAGTCTCTCCTTGACCACATGTGATTATCACATGCTTTATTGTTAGTTTCAGTAAATTTCAACAAATATATATAAACTATAATGCTGTTTATCTAAGATGAACCAAGATGAACAATAAGAAATAATATTGGATGGTAACATATATGGGTCTACTGTATAAGTTCGAAAAAACACTTCTTCAAACTCACATAGTAGACCCTGGGTTATGCAAAAGTGCACTTAATTGAAAGTGCACTTTCGTGAAACCCGCTTCAGTGAACGGGCTACTACTGATGTTTAGTGCAGTAGTTACAGACCTTAGGGTTAAGGCGAGGGTCATGGTAAGGGGATAGCTAGTAGGGCTATCCCCTTACCATGACCCGCGCCCTAACCCTAAGGTCTGTGACTACCGCACCACAGTGGAGGATAGCCTGTCCATCACTGTGGTGCGGTAGTCACGGACCTTAGGTTTAGGGCACAGGTCATGGTAAGGGGATAGCTAGTAGGGCTATCCCCTTACCATGACCCGTGCCCTAACCCTAAGGTCCATAATTACTGCACCACAGTGGAGGACATAGCACATTTTCCTGCTGTCCTCCACTGTGGTGCGATCCATTCATAGAAGCTGAGTTTGCGAAAGTGCACTTTCGAATAAGTGCACTTTTGCGTAACTGAGCAGTCTACTGCTTTTTTTCGAATATGCGGTATTCGATGAAAAGCAGTAGACCCATATATATATATATATATATATATATATATATATATATATATATATATACACACACATATATGAGTCTACTTCAAAAGAACTGACAATATTGAATCCCACTTCATCGAGACAACTTTGCCAAATCTTCACCATATCGAACTCCCAGAACAATGAAAACTAACCCTGGGAAAAGAACCACTTGACCACCAGGTCAAAACAACAGACAGCAAAGCAAGAAAACCTTCCAAACTGGGGAGCTTTGCCCCCACACCCCTGATGTGGGGGGCTCCATCCCCACACCCTCCTCTAACTAAATATACCAACTCTGAGATCGCACTACAGTAGGGAAAGGACAAAGTTCACCATATTGACTAAGTGGTTGTTTTCCTGGGGTTAGTTTTCACTGTTCCGGGAGCCGGATATTGTGAAGATTCAACAAAGTTGTCTCAATGAAGTGGGATTTGATATTGTGGTAAGTCAATCCTTTAAAGTAGGCCCATATATATGGGTCTACTTTGACTCATAAAAATTACAGTTAATCATATCTCACTTACCCATTCCCACTTGTTCGAAACTGCAGTAATCCGAAAGCAAGGACTGTTGAAATGATTTCCCTTGGAAAGGAACTACTTGGCCACCATGGTGAACTTTGCCCTTTCTTCAATGTAGTGCGATCTCTGAGTTGAAATATTTAAGTAGTGGGTGTGGAGGCAAAGCCTCCCACAGTGGACTTTCCTGGTCAACAAATATCAATAAACAAACAAATAAATAAATACATTTTATATATATATATATATATATATATATATATATATATATATATATATATATATATATATGTGTGTGTGTGTGTGTGTGTGTGTGTGTGTGTGTGTGTGTGTGTGTGTGTGTGTGTGTGTGTGTGTGTGTGTATGTGTGTAACATAGTTCTCTGTTTAGATATTGGCATTAAAGAACTCGTGTTTCTGTACTTTTAAGCATGCTTGTCTCTACAGTAAATGAATCTGCAGCGAAAGAATATACTGAGAGACATATTTGCTTTTACTTTTTTCACCAATGCCTTATAATGTCCGCGGTGGTACAGTGGTTGCATTGTTGCCTCACAGCAAAAGGTTTTCCCGTTCGATTCTCAGCTAGTGTGCTGGGAGTGCCTTCTGTGTGGAGTCTGCATGTCCTCCATGTGGTCGAGTGGCCTCCAAAAGACATGCGCAAATGGGCGTGCCTTCACTGAAGGTTGGGCATCGGGCTGGCAACTCAGCACCATAAAAATCTACTGCCAATCATTAGCAGACAGGAGTTCCACTGTGGCGACCCCTTACTGGGAAAAGCCGAAAAGACAAACAACAACAACCAATGCACTTATAATGATATAGTAAGTGACAGAGAACAGCTGTGTGCATACTCTCAGAGGGATCAGAGTCACAACTCCTAGCACTCCATAATGCTTAGGTGAGTCTGTGAGAACAAAATACAGGTACTGCTATTTTAAATTTCTGCTACTGTGCATATCTACAGTGGTATGATAACAATCATGAGTACAAGCACTGCCATCCCACCTAGAAGTCCACTAATGACTATGTCCATAAAGGTGGCAAGACTCAGATGATATTTTGTGGGGCATTTGTGGAGGGAAATCTGCAGTAGCTGAGGTTCACCATTAGACTCATTTGAAGATATGCAGAGACAAATAATATTAAAAGGAGTGTTATCAAGTGTGAAATGGCACAGGTATGGTAAAAGTAACAACTGCTGCTCTAAAGATCTGTTTCCATAATCAAATGTCACAGGTATGTATTAATGCATGCAGGCAAATCTTAAAAGGAATAAAAATCATATGGGTGAAAGGATGAAATAAATATTTATTTTTTGAAGATGTGTATTGATCTTTTCTTAGCCATTATGGCTTTGTAGTCTTACTGTATTTTTGTTAATTATTGTTGCAGTTTTAAACCAAAACAATGACTATTAGCTGAGTTGAAAACATTTAACACTCTCTGATTTATAATTTAACCATATTACAATGCAACATCTGCTATCCATAATTATGATGAGGGAAACTGTTAACATTAATTATATATTCTGCTATGAGCAATAATAACTATTAAATCAACAGATATTCAAATCTAAAAGTCCAGTTTCAAGCTTTTATCTATGTTGACTTCCCGTCTTATTTTTACTCATTTCCTTACACACAAATCAATTTTGATTATCGTTGCAGCAATTTCATACTGTTGTTTTTCTCTTTACTAACTTGAATGACATCCTCATTTAGCTTTGCAAAGTGATAAATTAATCCAGTTACTGTGGGCCAAACAATAAGTTTGAAATGACTGTTAAGTTAACATCATTTGTTTTAAAACAATCTAATTCTGAACAATGGACATTTTTAAATCAAACAGTCCTTTATTCTGATCTGCATAAGGTTATATTTATTTCATTCTTTCATTGTTTATTATTCATTTAATTCATTTCAAGTCCATGGTGAGAAACAGAGATTACCCCAGCAATAAATGGAAATAAGGCACAAAAACTAATCCTAGTGGCAGTGTATATAACATGAACAAAAGGGGGCCATGTGACAGCTCACATTCAAAAGGGTGCCTTTCTGAAGAAATAACTCCAGAGATTACCTTGGGGTAACAGCTTGAGATGTAAGAGACAAACTGCTCAACTGTAGCAATGGATAAACTGCATATATTCTAAAGACAATCCGAGGGAATCCCTTAATCCATGATGTCAGAAGCTGCCAAGAGATTGAGTAGCACCAATATGGAATGTAACCATTGATCCTTCTCCATTGGAGGTCACTAACCATCCTAACAAGAGCAGTGTAAGATACTGGACCCTAATCAAAAAACAGACTGAAATGGCACCAAGGGGTTATAAGATAGCAAAGATAGCAAATGAGAATACTGATATTCATACGTCACCTCCTCCATAACATTGACCAAAAACAGGAGATTAGAGACAGGTCGGAAATTCTGCCGCAAGACAAAATCTAAACTGTGCTTCTTAGGAATGGGGATAATTAAGCATTTAATTAAAGCAAACATTTCATTAATAATACCATAGACTCTGGAGAATAATCAAATCATGGGACTCTAGGTAGGAATGGACCATTGAGCCAGGCCTGGATCGAATCCACAGCATTCTGGTATACCAGTTGAAACTATAATTAAGACTCTTCATTTTCAATATATATGGGTATATGTTCTCTAAGTGAAAATACAAAACATTGAAACCAGTCATTGAATACAAATGCTTGATAACCAACCTACTGAAATGAAAAAAAAAAAACTAAGTTAAATACTTTTTGTAGGATGGCATCCCCATTTACACCCCAGATGTGGGGAATGCACACCCAACACCCTCTGATAATTGTAGATACCAGCTCTGAGATTGCACTGCACTGAAAAAAAAGTAATGTTGCACATAAAAAAGTCAGCTTGTGTCATCAGCAGATTTTCAATAACACAAGCTGGCTTTTTTGCTCTTTTGAGAAAAAAAATATTTACCCAAACCAGTGTCAGATATATATATATATATATATGTATATATATATATATATATATATATATATATATATATATATATATATATATATATATATATATATAAATGTTCAAAGGTTCATAGGCGTGTACTAAGCTAATTGCCCTGGGGCCTTTACAAGCTTAGCCATAGGATTACCCTGGCATAGTGCCACCCAACCTTAGTTCCCAGTGTCTCTGTCGAGTAGAGCCACTGGAGTTATCCCCGGGGTAAATTTTCTGTTTCCCATCCACTCATCAAGGTTTCTCTTGAAGAGGGTCAGCAACGTGCTCTGCTTGACATGTATGGGAAGTTTATTCCATAGCATGAGCAGTCTCTGGGTTATGAACCTGTCCCTCCAGCATGTTCTGTTAATTGTGGTAATGAGGTTGAGGTCTGTGGAGCATGTGGTGCAGAGGGATTGGAATTTCTTTAGATGTATCATTTCTAACAGAGCTGGGTCAGACATGGCTTTGTAAGTCAAGCAGAGATCACCTCTAAGTAAGCGATATGAGACAGAGAACAGTTGGAGTTTTTTGAGTCTGTCCATATAAGGCAAGTGTTTAAGGCCTAGGATCCTCTTTGTGAGGTACTTTTGCTGCCTCTCCAGTTGTTGCAGGTGTCTAGTAGGTACACGCCAAATAGGGCATTGTATTTAATGATTGGCCTAATAAGGGAAGAGTAGAGAGAGACAATGACCTCTTTCTTCCTAGATGCAAAACCCTTTGTAATGAGATGTGCCGCATAGAAGGACTTTCTGACCACAGTGACAATGTGGTGATCAAAAGAGAGGTTGCTGTCAACCTGTGTTCCCAGATCTCTTATAACTCCTTCTGTGTTCAGTGGACTACCATCAATGTGGATTTTTCCCAAAGGGGATGACACATTTTTTGGCATTGAGCTTAAAGCCATGGTTCTGACACCAGTCACTGGTCTCAGTGAAACTATTCTGTAGGATATCAGCATCACTTGGGGAGTTAATAATAGCTCCCAACTTGCAATCATCTGCGAACTTTGTCAGGCTGAGTCCCTTCATGTCAGCCTGGACTTCAGAGAAGTAGATACCAAATAGGAGAGGACCCAGGACCGAACCCTGTGGGTCTCGACTCGTGAATAGTCGGCGGTCTGACTTAGAGTCAGCTACTTTCACACTGTGGGTTCTATCTGTGAGCCAGTTTGCAACCCACCTAGTGATATAGGGGTTGATGCCTAGCTTAGTGAGTTTTTCTATCATTTCTGAGTGGGAAATGGTATCAAAAGCCTTGGCCAGATCAAGGTAGGCTGTATGAACCACCTTGCCTTCATCCACAGCTCTGGTGACTGACTCAAAGAAATTGGCCAAGTTGAGCATGCATAATCTACCCTTCACAAAACTAAACTTTGTAGGATCCAGAGTTTGGAGATTCCCTTTGTCCTTGTTTATTAGGTCCATGATAATGTGTTCCATAGCTTTGCATATCAGACTCATCAGGCTAATGGAGCAATAGTTCCCAGGGTCTGTAGTTGCACCTCCTTTGTGGAGAGGGATGACTGCAGCAGTGCGCCATTCGGTAGGGACAAAGTCTGAGGTGAGGCTGTGACTGAACAGGGCACACAGGTGAGTTGCCAGTTCACTCTGTAGTTCATGTAAAACACAGCCAGAGATACTGTCGGGGCCCATAGAAGCTGTATTCTTGGTTGTGGACAGTGCTGTTTTAACCTGTGCAGCAGTAATACTGGGTGCCTGGCAATCTACTGGTATTGTGATTGGTCCTTTGGGGTGAGGAGCGAGAGAGGTAAAGTTGGCACTGAATCTGTCGGCCAGTATACTGGCAATATCTGTTGGCTCGGTATAGGAGGTACCATTGTGCAGTATTTCAGAGCAAATCTTGGCATTGCCATGGAGATTCTTTACATAAATATAGAAGGCCTTGTGGTTGTCTTTACTATCTGCTGCAATTCTGTTTTCATAGCTAGCTTTAGAGGATTTGATGAGGGATCTCAACATTTTGTTGAGGTTAATAAGGGAGTTTTTCCAGTCTTGGGACTTCACCTTATTCTGCATCAGTTTCCTCCTTCTGTTGTAGAGTTTGTTTATGGAAGGGGACCACCATATTGGCTTCCTTTTTTGGGAGGAGAGCATCTTGGTTCTATTGGGTATGGCGAGATCCATGCATTTGTGTACGTGTTCTGACAGTGCATTGGTGCATGATTTGGTGGTCATGCAACTATTCTCCATTTGCATGGGTGCCTTGAAGTTATCCACCTCTGTTTTTAGGAGCCCAAAGTTAGCTTTGGAGAAGTTTTTTACTAAATCCACCTAGGTAATCTAGTGGGTGGTATAAGTTACTGTCTAGTCTAGAGACTATAGAAGTAACATTTGGAGCTACATTTTCTTTAATACTGATATGTTTAAAATATTTTTATTACAATTTGCCTTGTTTGTCAAATTCCTGATATGTCTGCTTATCTAAACTAATTAGATCTGTTATCTAGGCATTTAGTTTTTTTTTCTTTTTCTTCTAATTTGATCCTCAGGTGTTTTACAGAAATTGTGCATTTTATTTTTTTTTATAATTATTTTGGTGACTTTAATAATACAAAACTGGATCTGCCCTAGATGTGACTTTTTCAACTGTAGTAAATTAGTTAAACAAGGTTAAAGTTTTTCTGGCTCCGCCAAGTCTGCTGTTCAATTTTTCCCTTAGAACTGTTCTACTTGCAATCTAAACAGCCTATACTCTATCTGAAAAGCTCAGCACTTGCTCCTAAAGCATTTTTATACAGGTAAAGCACTCTTAAACAAAAGAAAGTACTTCATTCACCTAAATTCTGTTGAGTACACATCTCCTTATAGGTCCTTTCTGACTCAGTTACACAGCAATCTTTTTCACTATTTCTAGCATGTCGAAGGGTCAGTTGCTGGCATCCTCTCCTGTTCAGCTGGTGAATCTGGGAATCTTGAGGCAATGTTTCAATTGCCTCATGTACACAGACAACCCTCTCCTCCTCCCAACAAATACAAATATATGCGAGAGATGCAACTATATAGCCAAACTGGAGGCTGAGCTCTCTCAATTCAGTACTGGCAAGACCAGTCAGGAGGAGAAGGTAACCACGCACACCACAAACCCAGTCTCACATAGAACTATCACAACAGCAAACCAAACACATAAACACACAAAAACATACTCAGATGCGCTGATTAAAAATCTACCAAAACAACAGAGGCCTCCAAAGCAGACACCCAAGCAACCACCACCTCAAGACATAGCACATGCAACACATAGTTCACAAAGTCAGTGTGCTGAACAGTCACAGCCCTTAAGGCCAAACAACATGCCAGACACACTTGTAATAGGTGACTCCATAGTCAGACACACTGGCGTCCCGCACGCCAGACTGAACAAGGAAAAGGTCACGGTAAGCTGCCTGTCGGGAGCTAGAATCTGCCACATAACACAGGCACTCAGGTCACTCCACAGCAAGTACAAATATGACTCAGTCATTGTACATGCCGGTGTGAACGACCTGAGACATACCACCCTGGACTACATGAAAAGAGACATAGAGGAGCTCTCTGATTATGTAGCCCAGGCCAGTATGACCCTGACCCTGAGCAGCATCTTACCCTCACCAAGAATGATGCCACAGTACAAAGACAAAATGATCAGTTTTAACAATTGGCTTAATTACTGGTGTCATTCTAAAGGGATCCAATGTCTGTCTGCTTGGGATGACATGCTTGACAAGCCACGCTGCGCAAGGGATGGCTTGCACCTGTCACCCTGGGCTTCCGGATATTGGCCAAGGCTCTTGCCACCCCCATAGTGCCTTCTTAGGCAAGGCTCAAATGACAAACCTACCTCCCTAGAAAACACAAGTGGAAAAAAACTAAGGGTAATGCTGCTCAATGCCAGAAGTCTAAACCTCAAGATGCATGCCTCAAGCCCTCCTCAGTATGGAGAACATCGATGTCTGTGCAGTGACTAAAACCTGGTTCAAGGCTCCTGAGAGCACCCCAGCACTATCAGGTTTTACCTCATATCATGCTTTCCGGCCCCAAAACTTGGACGAACCACAAAAGGAGGGGAGTATCCATTTTCATCAAAGATACCCACACCTCCAGGTTAGTGGCAACGCACGAAGCATCGGAGACTATCCAGGTGCAACTAACCATAGGCAAAACTGCCTTACAGTTTGTAGCATGCTACAGACCACCCTCTCAAACTCAGGAACCCCACACAGCCTTCCTGAAGACACTGGAGAGTATGAATGTCTCTCCAAATACCATCATTTTGGGAGACTTCAACTACCCAAACATAGACTGGGAACATTACTCAAGCCCCAACACCCTAGCCCAAAGGTTCCTAGAATTCATAAACTCAAATGCAATTAAACAACTAGTCACCATTCCCACAAGAGGAGACAATATACTAGACCTGATCATCACAAACATGGGGACAAAATGCTCCACACCAGAAGTATATCCCTCTTTGGTAAGATCAGACCATAAATTAATCTCACTGGAAATCCACATCCCGCCCCCACCCCCTGCACAAAAGACCACAGTGAAGAACTTCTCAAAAGCAAACTTCACACTTCTTAAGACTGAAGTGGTATCCTTCAAGGCCCCTGGGCCAGTGGAAACCACAACCCACACTGCTGAATCCTTTGCAAATGCCTTCTATGGGCACCTTCAAGAATGCATGGATCATGCAATCCCAAATAAAACCAAGACCCATTCCCCCAAAGGCAGGTGCCCGGTCTGGTGGACCCCAGCCATAAACAAACTTTACAACAGGAGGAGGAAGCTACTACATGACAGAGCAAAATCCCTAAAAGGGAAGGCGTCTCTGATCAGTACTAGCAAAAAACTACGATCACTCATAAAATCATCCAAGGCCAACTTTGAGAGAAAAATCGCAAAAGACACAAAAGACAATCACAAGGCCTTCTTTAGCTATGTTAGAAACCTGGGTGGAAACTCCCAGATATGCTCAGAGTTAGTCCAAAATGACACAAAATACACTGAACCCACTGACATTGCCAACATTCTGGCAGACAGGTTCAGTGCAAATTTCTCCTCCCTCCCCAAAAGGAGAAATAACTATCCCAGCAGAGTGTAGCCTCCCTAACATCTCAGATGCCCAGGTGAGAACCGCCCTCTCTAAAGCTAAAAACACAGCATCAATGGGACCGGATGGTGTCCCGAACTGTGTGCTACATGAACTCCAAGAGGAACTAAACCCACACATAAGGCTGCTGTTTAATCTTAGCCTTACTACAGGATACGTACCCAAAGAGTGGCGTACGGCAACAGTGGTCCCACTTCACAAAGGCGGTGCTTCTACGGACCCTGGAAATTACCTCCCCATAAGCTTGACGAGCCTGGTCTGCAAAGCTATGGAGAGGATCATTATGGAACTCATTAACAAAGACATTGGGGACCTACAGACAGTGGATCCTACCCAATTTGGCTTTGTCAAGGGAAGATCCTGCCTTTTGAACTTGGTCAACTTTTTTGAAACAGTCACTAAGGCCATTGATGAAGGTAAGACAGTTCACACAGCCTACCTTGACCTTGCAAAAGCCTTTGACACAATACCCCACTCGGGCATCATAGACAAACTCACCAGCTTAAATGTAAACCCATATGTCACAAGATGGGTTGCAAACTGGCTCAAGGACAGAACCCACAGGGTCAGAGTTGCTGGAGCTATGTCAGACTCTAAGCCAGTCACAAGCGGTGTCCCACAGGGCTCAGTCCTGGGACCCCTCTTGTTCAGCATTTATTTTTCCGAGGTACAGGCAAACATAGGAGGATTGTGGCTGACAAAGTTCGCAGATGACTGCAAACTGGGCGCCATAATTGATACTCCAGCGGACACAAACATCCTTCAGAGAGGCCTCATAGAAATGGATAATTGGTGCCAGAGCCATGGCCTTAAGCTGAACGCCAAAAAATGTATAGTCATACCCTTTGGGAAAAACAAGGTACCGACAAATTACCACATAGGCGGTAATCCATTAAGTACGGAAGAGGTAATCAGGGACCTAGGGACCCAGGTTGACAGTAACCTCTCATTTGACACTCACATTGCCAAAGTGGTTAGGAAGACCTTCTATATTGCCCACCTTATCATGAAGGGTTTCACATCTACATCAAGAGAGGTCATTGTGCCCCTGTACTCTTCTCTTATCAGGCCAATGATTGAGTACAATGCCCCATTTGGGATGTATCTTACCCAACACCTGCAGCAGTTGGAAAGACCCCAAAAGTTCCTCACCAAGAGGATAAAGGGTCTTAAACATATGTCATATGCTGCCTGACTGAAAAAACTCCAGCTCTATTCAGTCGCATACCGCCTACTCAGAGGTGATCTGTGCCTGACGTACAAGGCCATGTCCAATCCTGAATTAATGGACATGCTCCACCTCAGAAAATCCAAATCCATCAGAGCCACGAGAACAAGTGACTTAAACCTCAACACAGAAATAAATAGGACATGCTGGAGGGACAGATTCATAACCCAGAGGCTCCCCACACTCTGGAACAGAATCCCAGTCCATGTTAGGCAGAGCCCCTCACTGACTCTATTCAAGAGAAATCTCGACGAGTGGATGGAAGATCGTAGGTTTACCCCGGGGGTCATCTCTGTGTCACTACTAGACAGAGGCATAGTAAACTAAACCCTAAAAGGGCGTAGTATTCTCATCCTAAGGGGTGGTGTAAGCCACATACACTCTGGCTAGGCTTATAAATGCCTTAGGGCAGATAGCCTAGTACGAACCTATGAACCTATATGAACCCTGTTCATGCATGTTCTGCCATTTCAGACCCCTCCACTATACCATTTAATTTAATCATTGTATTGTAGCTAACACAGTAATGGAGTGTTCAGTGTTTAATTTATCACTTTTTTCTAGAATGTCATTCAAGTTCAGAATAAAAAACAACTTAATCTTTATACACTTAGAGGTAGCCAGAAAAGCATCTTTTTCTATGATTGCCCCAATGTTCTCTAATTTGTGAATGCCAGTTCTAATAAATTTTACCCCTTGCAAGAATGATAACATTCTAGTTAAAGGTGAGAATTCAGTAAAGCTTACACAATTTTTTTTTTGTGTATGCATCACAGCACGATGCGTACACGAGGGTGGACAATTTTATATTCAGTAAGCATTGCTTAGCAGCACAAGCACGCGCAAACATCAAATTCTGTGGAATGCAAATTGCCTCATAAGCAGTTGAGTCTTATGCAAATGACTTAGGTGGAGCAATCCAACAAGCAGAAAGGCATTAGAGTAGACTCTGTGTCAGTGGCCATAGTGTACGGGGAATCTTTCTGGATACAGGAGTCTACACGGACAGAAGAAAATGTAAAAGTCCACAAATATAGACATAACTCCCCAGAAAATGTAACATAACATACATATATGTGCAAAAGGTACATTGTGGATGTCTGAAAAAGGAAGGGAATATGTAAAATAAATAATTTGTTTATTTATTTTATTTTTATTTATTTTACATTTGTTAACCGGGCTAGTCCAACTGGATACATGTCCATTTTCAGTGGAAGCCCGAGGAGAAAAGCTCCGCTATCTAACACATGATACAAACAGTATATACACAAAACATAAGGCATTACAAGCATGAAAAATATATACACAAATTAAAAAATAAAGCATGAAAAGTATGTACACAGTATAAAGGAATTTCAAGCACAAAAGAGATTGTTTAATAATTTTGGCATGTTTACGCTATGCGCCATAGTGCACAAACATGCTTAACAGAAAAAAAAAAAAACATTTTTAATATGGTTTTCGCAAATATACTGTAGGATCTTGCCTCGGGTCCATACAATGGTGCATATGTGCTGCCACCAAGCTCACACAGCTATGAACTGTGTAGTATTTAGGCTGTCAGCACAGATATGTATGCAAATTAAGTGGATTTCCAGAATTGCTTAAAGGAACAGCCATGTCCGCATATCCCCTTCGTGTAGGCTCCTACACCATGTTGATATTCCCAGAGGATGTGGATGACATCGGGGGGGGCGGGGTGTTATTAGCTTTAGGATTTTTTGTTTGCAGAAGCATATGTTTGCACATCGCAAAGCTGAGCATGTTTGCGTGGACAGATTACCTATGTGACTGTGATGACGTAGGCATAAATCAATTAAAAATGGATATCTTTAATAAATATTTTTCACTTTGGTATAAGCTATGCTGCACGCTGTGGACCATCATGGTGTGTTGCATACTAAAGTATGGCCTTTAAATAAAGTTAATTATATCCTGTGCAGGTAAACCGCATCATAATTAGCCAATCCCACATGGTGGACCTAAAACAGAACTGTATAAAATATGCATACACCCTACATTCTGATTTTCCCTTAATAATCTGGGCCATTGGAGTAGAGACTTTTGATTTTTAACTTAACTGGGATAATGCTAGGGGCTGCTGCAGGTCTGCTGCATCTGTATGTGCTAGATGCTGAAGTCAATGCTGCTGGTGCTGCTGACAATAGGCCTAGACAGAGAAGGAGAAGAGTGTTCAGGCCCAGGGTAACCTTCCAGGAGCTATATGAGCTGAAAATTGTAGAGTGCTACAGGGTGGACAGGGACATATCACAAGAACTCACTGAGCTGTGCCACCCTCAACTCAGAGCCAGAGCCAACAGATAGAAACTCATCCCAGTGGAAACAAAGGTATGTGTAGCCCTTAGGATACTAGCTACAGGTACTTTTTAAAGACCAACTGGGGACATGATGAGGGTGTCACAAGCATCTGCATGCAGCATACTCCACCAGTTCCTGGATGCCATGCTTCCACATGCCAATGAGCACATATCTTTTCCCCTTACCCCTGAGGTGAGGGCCAACAATATGCAACACTTCTACCATGTATGACCACAATCAATAACATACTTCATCCTGGCCAAACCACAATCCCCCACCCCCAACTTTCCTGATAACACAAACAATATTGCTGAACAATTTAACATATTCTTCACTGAAAATGTTTTAGCACTAACTAAGAATAGTAAGTCTCCCACAATGCCAATACCCAACAATCCAAGCAATATTGCAGATGCATTCTCATTTCAGACAGTCCCAAAACAAACTATTGCAAAATTGTTAAAGAAGTTGAAACCCACTTCACTGGCAGCAGATAACTTGCCAGCAGAATATCTAAAATTAACAGCAGATGTTATTGCCTTCTGTTAAATAAATTTGTTAGAGTCAGACTGTAAAAATCATTGAGTTATTCAAACACAATGTCAATCAATAACAAACAATAATGCAGGAAAGCTAGAGCATCTCTAAGCTAATGTACATTAGGAGGCAAAAAACCATACACAAAGTTTGTATAGAATTTTGACTGCTTTATTGACCAAAACACATTGGTTATATACATTTCATTATCAGTTTTGCCCACCTTACTGGTGTGGTCAGTGACAGGGTCTTTACATCATAGTTATTCATAAAAAACTGCTGATCTTGTGTTTTTCAAAAAGTCCTTTTCCCATGAGAAAGTTGCAGCCTTGCAGACAGCTGGTCAGTCACGATGACCTCCTGAGGATGTAGCCAATTCAAGGTACTCTGATTAGTTCAAATACAATAGATGTAAGTCTTCTTTAAAGCCTTCTTTGTTTCTCTTGTCCCAGCTGCACTATCAGAGATAGTGCACAAGGCTACTTCCTGGTGGAGGCAGGAAAGAAGACTTACATGCAAACAGATTTATTATTTTCCAACTTTCCAAAATAATCTTTACTTGAAAGACATGAGCCAGACTGCATCTGCAAGCTGCCAAGGTCAAATTTCTGATTACACTGCAGCTTGTGCTTCAAGCAATAACATGCAGGTTTATTTCTTATTTTATACTAGCAAGACAGAATTAAATGCATTACCTAACTTTCATGAATTTAAGTACATTTATTCCTAACTAAGGCACACATTTTTCTATATATTTGGTCACACAATTCATATATGTTTGAATGATTAAATGCACATCTTCCTAAGCAGCACACATTGTAAATATATTTTCTAGGCAGCATGTATGTAAATATATTTTCTAAGCAGCACACATTGTAAATATATTTTTCTAGGCAGCATGTATGTAAATATATTTTCTAAGCAGCACACATTGTAAATATATTTTCTAGGCAGCATGTAGATTTTTCTAACATTCTCCCTCCTTTTAATGCATTTAATACTATATGAAACATAAACAGTGTTAGTTCATTTCTTAGCCTTTTCCTTTCATGGACTTTCAGCTAAGTAAGTCATTTGTTTTATATTTCAGATAGACTTTCACTGGTATCAATAAGTTCAATTCTATATCCTGGTACATAGTTTCAGTCACTGATACATCAACTAAGTCCTTAACTAATTTTTTCACACAGGGTATCCCAGCAGACACATGCTCCAATTATGAGCAGCACCACACAAATTGCAATCAGAATGTTCATAAGGACCGACCCCCACCCCCCAAACAGATTCTGGAAAAAGTTCGTCAGTGGGTTTGGGCCTGGTTCTGTCATTGCTGACACTTGCTGAATTACCTCTAGGTGGTCATTGATTTCATGCTGGTTGTCTGGTATGTACGCACAGCATTCTTCTTTGATAAGCGGCGCGTACCACCTCTCGCCGCTAGGGTGAAGTCGAGAGCCATTCGGTTTTGTAATACAACTGTTCTCATTGCATTCATCTCATCAGTCACAAGTTCAAGAGCAGAAAAAGTCGCATTGCTCATTACTTCGAGAAGTTTCGACAATTTTCTCAATTCCCAAATCGATTTGACTGCTCCATAGGCTGGGAATATTCCGGCCCAGGATATAACACTGTCACTCAAGTCCATATGGGTCAATTTTTCTTTGTCCTTCACAGACGAATGATCCTTCCAGCTTGCTTCGATCTTACCCACTGGATTAGTAGGTTTTCTGACTGTATTTTCAGTTCGGTGAGTCACATCTCTTACATTACGTATCTTACCCAGAGGCAATTCTGCAGTATGTCTTATGGCTGGAACCAGATAACCCAAAAAACAACTGCCGGACCAATTCTCAGGTAACCATTTATAGGCCTTTTTCCCACAAACAAAATAACAATTTTCTACTTTTGTACTGATGCGGGTTAACCCTGAATGAAACATTTTCTTATCTATAACAGAGAATTGTCTATATATTTCAGGAGATTTTTGCACATTTCTCAATGTTGTTTTCATCAAGCTTAAATATGAATCATAATTGTGCTGCAACTAGTACCTTGGTCTATAGGTTTTATATAACATTTGTAAGACACAGTTATGTTACAGTTACTCCAACCAACCTGGAGTGTATCATTTTAACAAAACAAACAATTCCTTTCTGAGTAACAGGCAAATGTAATGCCACTTTGTCTTGTGATCTCACAGTACCAGTGTCAAATAACAGGTTTTCCCAAGTTGCATTTATTCCCAAGGGGACAGCAGACATCAAAAGTCCTCCATATGCTGTGGGTATTGCAGTACAGACCCAGCAATTTGAAATGTTCATAGTCTCTACATAAACTCGCTTCATAGCCAGGTATGTGTTAAAGTTTGGGTGCCAGTCTGTGGCCAGTCCTTCATCACGTTTATTAATTCCACTTCTGTAGTTATATGCAAGAAAACCATAACAACAAAAAGGTTACTACAAACATAGTTATTAAGTGTATGATCAGTAGGCCAGTGAACCAGTGTCTCTGGGGTTGTTTCACATTTTTATTCATTCTGCCTCTGGCCATTCTGATCCTGTGGTATGTCTAAACTAAATTTCTTAACAGGTTTGCAATGGGTTAAATGAACCCAAGATGATCTCTCAGCGATTTTCACTGCGGTGGGTGTTGCCAGCAGTACCTGGTACGGACCTTCCCACCTTGGACTCGCCCAGTTCTTTCTCTTTATGATTTTCAGCCAAATCCAGGACCCCGGGTCAGCACGGCTTCTGGTTTCGTTTCTTGTTTATCTGAAAAGAGTTCAACTGCAAAACAGTCTTATTTGTTAAAACTTTTTCATATAACTAGCTAATGAGTCATCGGCCTCCAGCTCTGCAGGCATGAGGGCCTTCCATTGTGGCACACAATATGCCCTTCCAAACACTATTTCAAAGGGGTCAGGCCCTTTACATTTGGAACAGTTCTCATGCTCAGCAGTGCTAAAGGCAGACAGCAAATCCAAGTCTTTTGAGTCTCACTCATCAATTTTCTCAGCTTGTTTTTCAATATTCCATTGTATCTTTCCACCAGTCCTGCTGACTGAGGGTGATAAGCACAATGGTTTTCAAAAAAATCACAAAAAATCTCCCAAGCTGCTGTATCGTTTGGTTAACCAAATGTGTCCCATTGTCACTATAGATTCTTTCCGGTATGCCAAATCTAGGAATGATTTCTTTCACTAGGGCCTTTGCCACTGTTGCTGCATCCGGATTTCTAGTTGGAAAAGCTTCTACCCATTTTGAAAACATATCTATGATTACTAAACAGTACTTTTTCCCTTCACATTTGTTCAGTTCTATGAAATCCATACAAATAGTATGGAACGGATAGGGTGGTGTTGGAAAACTCCTCGCTTTGGTTTAAATGCTCCCTGTGCATGATGTTTGCTACAAATATGACATGTTGCACAAAATTTTTGTGTATAATTCAAATCCATATGTTTGGAATGTTCTGTTAACTAACTGTACCATCCCCCCTGTTGAGACATGGCTCTGCCCATGGCTCAACAAAGCTGCATATCTAAATAAATTAGATGGTAATATGGGCTTCTCCTCTTTGGAGATGTACAGTCCCTCTTTAAGGATTGCTCCTCGTTTTATCCACTTTGCTTTTCCGCTTTGTAGCTAATGTCTGCATTGTTTTTAACATTTCTAAATCTAAAGTCTCAGAAGGTTGTAGTTCTTCATTTAAAAGCACAGTTTCTGGGTCTGAGGCAGCTTGCTTGCAGCTGCATCAGCCCGAGCATTCCTTTTGAAATTCTGTCTTGTTGTTTTGTATGGGCTGCACATTTACAGATAGCTATTCTAGTGGGTAACTGAATAGAATCTAACAGGTTTAGAATTAATTGCATGATTAATCGGTTTGCCAGTAGATGTTATCATTCCCTGTTTTTCCATTGTTGTGCAAAGACATGCACTGTAGAGAAAGCATACTGACTGTCAGTATATATGTTAACACATTTGCCTTTCGCTAGAGTGCAAGCACGTGTCAAAGCTATCAATTCTGCTGCTTGAGCTGACAGGTTATGTTGCAGGGGTTGTGCTTCTATGATTTGTCATCAGTCACTACTGCATAGCCTACTAGGTTCTTCCCTGTAGGACCTCGTCTACAGGACCCATCCACAAAAAATGTCACCTCTGCGTCAGCTAAAGGTATGTCAGTAAGATCTTGTCTGGGTGTGGTTATTTGTTCCATTTCCTGTAGGCAGCTGTGCGGTATGCCATCCACAGGAATTGGAAGTAACGTTGACGGATTTAATGTTGTACAACGTTCAATTGTCATATGGGGTTGACTCAATAGTATGGTCATGCAAGAAAGATGTCTGGCAGGGGATAAAAATGCTATTTTTTCCTGCAGCAAAATTATTGCAACTGCATGAGGTACTCTCAACGTGAGAGGATGAAACAACACCACTGAGGCTGAAGCTTGCACTGCCATAGCTGCTGCGACTACTGCTTGTACGCAGGGTGGTAATGATCGTGCCACCGGTCTAACTGTGATGAATAATAAGCTATGGGGCGTTGCTTGCCGCCATGTTGTTGCGTCAGTACTGACGTCATATATCCCGCCTACAATCTACAGTTTGGAAAAATCTCTTATGGTAATTGGAAGCCCTAAGACTAATGATGAAACTATCAGTTTTTAGTCTGCAAAAGGCTGCCTCTGCTTCGGAGTCCAGTGTAGTGTTTCTTGTGCTGCCATTGGTTTTTAAATATTAAATCAGCCAATGGAGCCGTTTCTAAAGCATAATTGGTATCCAACCGACAAAATTAGTCGTTCCCAAGAAAGACATCATTTCTTTCTTGGTAGTTGGTCTGGGTGCTTGTAAAATAGCTGTTTTTTCTTCATCTAATGTTCTGCCTTCTTTGGATATCACATATCCCAGGTATTTAACCTGTTCTTTCCAAAGTTGCAATTTATGTTTATTCACTTTATGCCCTTGCTCAGCTAAGAATTTCAGTAATGCTATTGTGTCTTCCCTACACTGTTGCTGGGTAGGAGCTGCAAGCAAGATGTCATCTACATAAAGTAGTACTTGGCTGCCCCTGGTGGAGAACCCGCCAGGTTGCTAGCCATCTCTTGTGCGAATATTGTTGGACTTTCACTATATCCCTGTGGTAGTCGGGTGTACGTATACCTTTTGCCCTGAAATGTAAATGCAAACCAATGCTGGCTGTCAGGGTGGATAGGTATTGAGAAAATGCATTGCTAATATCTACCACGGTGAAATATTTCTGTTAAGTGCTTCAAATCATTTAACAAAGTATGTGGGTCTGGCACCGTAGGTGCTCTTGGTATCACTGCATCATTTACAGCTTGTAAATCTTGTACCATCCGCCATTCCCGCTTGCCTTTTTACAGGAAATAGAGGAGTATTACATGGTGAATCTAAAGATTCCACCAGTATCCCTTCCTTGAGTAATGCCATTATAATAGGTTTGATTCCCTGTTCTGCATCCTTGCTCAAAGGATATTGTCTTTTCTTGGTCTAAAGGCTGATTTTGGTGTAATAACTACTGGCCCTGCTGTGCGAATAAGTCCTACATCTGATTTTCCTGTTGACCAAAGAACATTTGGTATTTCACTCAAAGCTTTTTCTTCTTCTTCTATCAAGAACGCCATTCAGCTGTCTTCACTCTGTTGTAAGTGTACAGCTGGGCGTGCTTATGCTAACCAATTCAGTTTCTGTTTTGTACTCCTAAGTCCGATAACTCTGAGTCAGTTAGTCTCTCCCATCCTGTCACTTTGTCACCCAAGTCTACCCACCTAACGTTCTTGTTTTTAGTTAGGCTAACGTGGTGGTAGTTTATTGGATTTGTACAATTCCAAAACTCCTGAGGTAACGAACAACTCACCACACTGTTGCCCTCAGTGTCCCAATATAGGGTCCGTAATATCAGTCTATTTGCAGGATTCCTGAACAACTTTTGTTCGTATTCCTTATCAGGTCCTGGTGTGCTACAGTAATATAGGGTACAATGTAATAAATGTTGCTGGTCAGTATCGAGGGAGGCACCTTGCTGGTGGCTACATTCATCAGCTCCTCGGTCACTGCCCCTGGTCCGTTGTAACCAGATCCTGGCTGTACCAATAATAAGCCTCCCTCCGACCGTACTACAAAGGTGTCAGTTTGTCTCTGTGCCTCCATACCGCTCATGGTAGGGACTACTGCTATGCCAAAAGTTGCATAAGGTCTCTTCCTAATAGGTTCATGGGGCATTTGGCAGAAAGTACTATTTTACTTCTCTGGGTCATGCCCGAGACTGGATCAGTTATTGCTATATCATGGGAAAGTGGTTCCCTGTACAACTGTCCGCTTGCTGCTTTCACTAATATGAAATCAGGTGACTCAGAGTGTTCCGTAACTTTGAAGGATGTATCAAAGTTCGTGATGCTCCTGAATCACACAAAATTTGATTTCTCTCCTTCTACCAGAAGTGTAACTTCCGGTTTCGTGTCTGCTAAATAGAGCTCTAAGCTCAGTAGTGCCAGATCTAAAACTTCACTTTCCCCAACTTCTACATCCAGTTGCATGTCATTTGCTTCTTCTAAGGTATTTACATCACCCCCCCGCTCATTAGTCTCTTCTGAAGACTGCTGAGCAGCATAACTGTCATATAGTCAATCCTCATCTTCCTTATCCTTTTTTTCCGCAGGTGCCTTGCTCCTGCAATCCCTTGCCAAATGTCCCTTCTTACCGCAATTGAAGCATTCACCTTTTTTCTTTCTGCTCTCATAAATTTCTGAGTTTTTGTCAGAGCGTTTGTTACCCTGAATATTTTGTTTGCCCTTTTTGGCTGCTTGTACTACAAAAACTTCCGCACCGTCTTCAGCTGTGAAGACCTGTTTTCTTTTTCTTTTTACTGTTAAAATGTTTTTCAGCGTGTCTAGCATATTCTAACAAGGCTTGAAGCCTACTTGTTCGGTGATCTATCATGTGCTTCGTGATGAAGCTATTGACAGGGCAATACAACCTTTCAAAAATGCATTCTTCAATTGTTGTTCATATGAACTATCATTTTTTTGATTTTCAGGAACAGGCATGCCACTATGGTTATTAAAACATTCTAACAATCTTCCATAGTATGCATCCACAGTTTCATTATCTTGTTGTACACACTGGTTAATGCAAGTCCAGTCTGCCCTAGGTTTCCATTTTTCAGTGATGCGGTCTGTAAGACCCTTCAATCTAGTATCTAGTTCTGCGTCACTATGTAGGAGTGGCCTGTGTTGTGCGTCACGAGCATTCCAGGTGCCACAAATCATGTGCCAGTCTGGACCTAAAATTTGTCTAACTACTCTTTCTACCTCTTCCCCATTTAAGTGGTAACTTAATCTCATACCCTGTAAATCCTGTAAAAATTTCTCAAAGTTAATTTTTGGATGGGGAATTCCTTCTGTAGCTTTCGGATGTCTTCCGGTGTCCATGGTCTATACACTAAGAGAGTTGAGGCCTGGCCCTCCTGTCCTGCCTGCGGGTTTGGTACTTCTATTAATGGACAGATTTCCTCACTCATCTAATAAATTCCCGCTTGGTTGAATATCTACAAGTGTTTGGCGTGTTCGGGATCTAGTCCCGATAGGTTCTCTTATAAACGGTTGTCTTAATGTCCCTGTTGTCTCTGGGTAACGTGGGGGGTCAGCCCGCCTCCCGCTTCATATTCTGAGTAAGGCATCGGTGGGCGTGGTAGGGAGGGACCGATGCTACTACTACATTATTATCCTCTTTGTCTAAAAATAATGCCTTTGCATTTTTATTTTTCTGTTCCTTCGGTTTGCTTCCTCAATCCACCTGTGTGCTTGAGGAACACCCAACTGTCGTTGTTTTTGCCTGACCTTCTGCGCCAGATTTTAACTGTCTCAAAAGTTTTATTAATGCCATTTTATCCAATTTACCATCAAAGTCATACTTATTAACCCATGTTGCAAAATATCTCACATTATCTGCTCTCTGTAATTGCATATATTTTGCATCTTCTGTTAGGGCGGTCACGTGACCCTTTAGTGCACTCGTTTCCCATGTCTCTGAAAGAAAAAAGAAGAGAGAGAGAGAGAGAGAGAGAGAGAGAGAGAGAGAAAACAACAACAAAACTGTTACGTAACCCTTTCTCTTGTACCACGTGGTATCTCTATTCCCGTATTCACAGTAGTGTCTAGAATGACTGTTTACTTTGTTTTGCTTTATTTCCTGATCTATGACTCAAGATACAATACTGACTACCTCTCTCCCTGCTATCACAAACCTTAGCAATAGCACAGTGTAACCTGGTCCCCGATCTAAAACAAAAACAAAGAGAGGAATTCTGCTTACCCGAGCCTCCTGCTTATGTTTGATAGGCTTTTAGGACCCAGTTTTCCGCCGCCACAGATCAGACAAGTGGACAGCCTCTTTGGACACGACAATTCAGTCGGAGGTCTTTCCTTCTTCTGCGCAGACTTCAATACCACCTATATATTCTGACCTGTAGCTTACCAAGGGAATTCCGGCACGATTAGGACCAAGATGTTAAATAAATTTGTTAGAGTCAGACTGTAAAAATCATTGAGTTATTCAAACACAATGTCAATCAATAACAAACAATAATGCAGGAAAGCTAGAGCATCTCTAAGCTAATGTACATTAGGAGGCAAAAAACCATACACAAAGTTTGTATAGAATTTTGACTGCTTTATTGACCAAAACACATTGGTTATATACATTTCATTATCAGTTTTGCCCACCTTACTGGTGTGGTCAGTGACAGGGTCTTTACATCATAGTTATTCATAAAAAACTGCTGATCTTGTGTTTTTCAAAAAGTCCTTTTCCCATGAGAAAGTTGCAGCCTTGCAGACAGCTGGTCAGTCACGATGACCTCCTGAGGATGTAGCCAATTCAAGGTACTCTGATTAGTTCAAATACAATAGATGTAAGTCTTCTTTAAAGCCTTCTTTGTTTCTCTTGTCCCCAGCTGCGCACTATCAGAGATAGTGCGCACAAGGCTACTTCCCTGGTGGAGGCAGGAAAGAAGACTTACATGCAAACAGATTTATTATTTTCCAACTTTCCAAAATAATCTTTACTTGAAAGACATGAGCCAGACTGCATCTGCAAGCTGCCAAGGTCAAATTTCTGATTACACTGCAGCTTGTGCTTCAAGCAATAACATGCAGGTTTATTTCTTATTTTATACTAGCAAGACAGAATTAAATGCATTACCTAACTTTCATGAATTTAAGTACATTTATTCCTAACTAAGGCACACATTTTTCTATATATTTGGTCACACAATTCATATATGTTTGAATGATTAAATGCACATCTTCCTAAGCAGCACACATTGTAAATATATTTTTCTAGGCAGCATGTATGTAAATATATTTTCTAAGCAGCACACATTGTAAATATATTTTTCTAGGCAGCATGTATGTAAATATATTTTCTAAGCAGCACACATTGTAAATATATTTTTCTAGGCAGCATGTAGATTTTTCTAACACCTTCCCTGTGTCAATGCTTAAAAACTGCTCTATAACAGAACAGTATGTCTCAGCTATTTGGAAAATTGCATATATTACACCATTACACAAAGGAGGTAATTCAACAGAACTAACAAACTACCAGCCCATTGCTATACTTTATTCACTTTCTCTCTCTGGAAAGATGCATCCACTTTCAACTTCTTAAACACCTTAAAAACAATAATCTCCTCTCATTGTCACAGTATGGATTCCAACCACATTGTAGCACTACTATAGCTCTTCTAAGTTTTACTAATTCTATAAATAAATTCAGAGACGATGGCAAAATCGTGTCTTCAGTCTTTTTGGACGTGTCTAAAGCATTCAATACAGTTTCCCATCTTACATTACTGTCCACACTGAAAAATCTTAATATCAACCCTGATGCTGTTAACTGGTTTAAAAGTTATCTATCTAGCCGCCAGCAAGCTGTGAAATGGAAGCAAGATCTATACCCACTCTTTCCTGTTACACTTGAAGTCCCTCAGGGTTCAATCCTAGGGCCCCTCCTCTTCAGCATATTCATAAATGATCTTAATACTGTCTCCTCTCAAGCATCTGTCATACAATACACAGATGATTCAGCCCTCATAGGTGCAGAATCCACAATAACTCAACCTCTTACAGTCACACAAAAGCCTTCTCTGATATTGAAATGTGGCTAGCAAACTCACAACTCATTCTCAACCCTAATAAAACTAAACTTATGATCTTTCATCCATCTAAACCTACTAACCTCCCCGCTAACTTTTATATCACTGCCAGTAATAATACTAGAATTTTCCCAGACTCCCAAACAAAACTATTAGGCATCATAATCGACAGACTAAAATGTGACATACACATTTCTAACACAATCAAAAAGGTCCACAAGAAAATGGGAACAATGTATAGAAACAAAAAATTCTTAACAGACGCTGCAAGAACAGCCATAGCTAGAACCCACCTTCTCTCCTCACTCTTATATGCATACCCCATACTTACCAACCTCAAAAAGTCAGAACTAAGTAAATTAGAATCATGTTATGCTAAGACTGCCAAATTTGCAACAGATTTCACACATTCAACCCATCACTGTCAATGCCTAAACAATCTTTCTTTTTTGAAACTACCACATATTATGAACTATAACCAATTAATAATGGCTCATAAAATAATGCCCAATCCTGACAACGTACCTTCCCTAAAAAATCTTCTACAGCCCTACTCTAACATTCATACTCTTCAGTCATCTAACAAAGATCCTTCCACATTGTATTAGATCCATAAGCGATCTTAATCATTTCAAAATATCTCTCAAAAGACACTTATTTGAATCCTGCCTTTCCACATGTAACAGTCCAGATTAATTATTAACTTAGCATTACTTATACAATTTGGCTGTACATACTAACTCTGTTAACATATCCCTTCTAACAGCAGTATTTCTCTATAAATAGTTACATTCCTAGCTGCAACTCTCACCACGGAAGTATTGCTAACTATGCACTACTTTGCCTAAGTGATTCTCCCTACTTAATTTCCTAACTAATGTTATGTTCCTCCACATATATAAATTCAACCATATATTTGTCTATATTCAAGTGTTTAAAGTCTTGTTCTATTTGATGCAATGTATATATTTTTGGTTTTACATTTTTATCCTGGAAAAAATGTGTTAACGCTCATTTTTTTGTCAATTTTCTTTATGATTTCTATTACTTGTTGTGATAATTTGTATGTAAGCCTAGACTGGAGCTTTTTGACCCGGGTCTCTGCTGAAAATGGGCACTCTCCCAATTGGACCATCCCGGTAAACAAATGCAAAATAAATAAATAATAAATGTAGCACACTACCCTGAAGTACTAGGTGTCATAGAGTGCACACATGTACACATCAAGGCACCACCCGGTGAGCAGGGTAGAATCTATTTTAACCTCAAAGGGGTACCACTCCATCAACTGCCAGGTCATGTGCAATGCCCAGGGGATTACCCTGAATGTGTTTGCTGGCAACCCTGGCAGTTATCACGACTCCCATATCGGCACACATCACAGCTGTACCAGATGTTTGCTAGGGTAGACATCCCATAGGGCCATTTGCTGGGGGATGCTGGCTATGTCCTGGAACCATGGATGATGACACCCATCAGAAATGCATACACACCCACAGAAAAACACCATAATGAGGCACATGCTCAAACAAGGAACATCATAGAGGCTGTGCTTGGGCTTCTCAAGTAGTGGTTCCGGTGCCTCGATATATCTGGTGGAGCCCTGCAGTATACTCCAGTCACATATGCACAGATATTCACAGTATGTGCTATGCTACACAATCTGATCCTGCGGAAACAGCTGCAGCAGGATCAGCAAAGGGTAGGGATACACAGCCCCCCACCAGTGCTGAGGTCACCACAGCCACAGTCACAACAGGACTCAGAGGAGGAACCCCCTGCTGATGTCCCTGTAGGCAGATGTAGGCATGCTCAATATGCCCTGGCTTTGGCTAAGAGATAATGCATAGCACATTCACTGGCAACCTAGGGACCTATGGGCTGACACCTTACTCCTACTCACATACATATATTAAAATTGATGCCAGGCAACTCACACATCCTGTACCTATCCATGTATTGGCTGTGTCCTGCTTGCATCAGACAGAGTCAGCCCTGAACTACAGTTGTGCCAGCTGCTGCATTTGCAGGCTAAGTCCATAATGTATACAGTAGACTACTTTGTTATTATGATATGTCAGTGTATGTATGAACCAGGTACATTATGCAAGTAACTATAGTGGGCAAGTTGGACAAAAATGACATCCACATGGGACTACAGATACCATTCCACTAACATGTTTCCACTTCTATTCAGTAGGCCTCATGCATGGGATATTCATGCAGTCTTATTGCAACAGATTACTGGTACATCATGGAAGGGAGATGTTAGATAGTTGGGTTAAAGGATAGTCAGACTGTCGTGTATCCTAGCAGAACATGTGGTGTTGTTCCCCCACCCACAACACAGCAGTGTTCCCTGGTAACTGCTTTAACAATTACTCATTTATTTATTTATTTTATTTATTTTATTTTCATCAATGGTATATGAGCATTTCACTCAGTCTCAGGACAGTACTATAGAAATGGATCATACATTGTATGTCTTAGGTAACGGGAGAATAACTAATGTATTTATTTACGTAGGTGATTGTATAATGAATGATCCCCTGTCTGTCAAGCAGCTTCGGTGGCATAAAGAACTAAGGCAATCATCTAGTGTGGTGGCGTTCATGGCTCTTATCTAGAAGTATCCACTTGTTCTGGATGTGAGGTATCAATAATTTGTGTTCTACAGACTGTAAGTCTATTTGTGCTGTACTATTTTAACTGCCGTCACATATAAATTACATAAGACAACATTAGAAAATCTTAGCCAATGTGAGTGAAATGCAGCAGTGCAGAAACAGGGGTAGATGTCATATTGTGTAATACACAAAATCACGGACTGGAGTACAGCTAGATGTGGGCTGGAGTCAGTTTATAACTAACCAAAACTCCCATTGGGCATGCTCATACACTTGCTAATGTGTTGCTTCTCACACAATGACTTTTATTATATATATTTATTATTTATTTATTTATTTATTTATTGCATTTGTTTACCCAGAAAGTCCACTGGGCTAGAGATGAGCCCATTTTCAGTGGAGGCCCGGGGAGAAAAGCTCCACATGTAATTACATAAAAGAACATATAATACAGAATATATCAGGTAGTGGTAGTACATTAGATAAGTGAATAAGAGCATATAATAATATGACACAAATTACAATACAGTAGTGAGGTGATAACATTGTATAACATGGTGGCATTGGTAGAAAATTATTAAAATCATGATAGAAGTATAGAAATAGGAGGTGTGGATGGCAGGCAAGGTTGTTAGATGAGAGAGAAGATTGTATAAAGGAAAAGGAGGCAGAAGGCTTAGAGTAGGGATGGCACTGGCTAGTGTCAGCAGAAGCAGTAGGTGTAAAGGAGGCAGAAGGCTTAGAGTAGGGATGGCGCTGGCTAGTGTCAGCAGAAGCAGTAGGTGTAAAGGAGGCAGAAGGCTTAGAGTAGGGATGGCGCTGGCTAGTGTCAGCAGAACCAGTAGTTGTAAAGGAGGCAGAAGGCTTAGAGTAGGGATGGCACTGGCTAGTGTCAGCAGAAGCAGTAGGTGTAAAGGAGGCAGAAGGCTTAGAGTATGGATGGCACTGGCTAGTGTCAGCAGAAGCAGTAGGTGTAAAAGAGGCAGAAGGCTTAGAGTAGAGATGGCGCTGGCTAGTGTCAGCAAAAGCAGTAGGTGTAAAGGAGGAAGAAGGCTTAGAGTAGGGATGGCGCTGACTAGTGTCAGCAGAAGCAGTAGGTGTAAAGGAGGCAGAAGGCTTAGAGTAGGGATGATGCTGACTAGTGTCAGCAAAAGCAGTAGGTGTAAAGGAGGCAGAAGGCTTAGAGTAGAGATGGCTCTGACTAGTGTCAGCAGAAGCAGTAGGTGTAAAGGAGGCAGAAGGCTTAGAGTAGGGATGGCGCTGGCTGGTGTCAGCAGAAGCAGTAGGTGTAAAGGAGGAAGAAGGCTTAGAGTAGAGATGGTGCTGGCTAGTGGCAGCAGAAGCAGTAGGTGTAAAGGAGACAGAAGGCTTAGAGAAGAGATGGTGCTGGCAGTGTCAGCAGAAGCAGTAGGTGTAAAGGAGGCAGAAGGCTTAGAGTAGGGATGGCGCTGGCTAGTTTCAGCAGAAGCAGTAGGTTTAAAGGAGGTAGAAGGCTTAGAGTAGGGATGGCGCTGACTAGTGTCAGCAGAAGCAGTAGGTGTAAAGGAGGCAGAAGGCTTAGAGTAGAGATGGCGCTGGCTAGTGTCAGCAGAAGCAGTAGGTGTAAAGGAGGCAGAAGGCTTAGAGTAGAGATGGTGCTGGCTAGTGTCAGCAGAAGTAGGTGTAAAGGAGGCAGAAGGCTTAGAGTAGAGATGGCTCTGGCTAGTGTCAGCAGAAGCAGTAGGTGTAAAGGAGGCAGAAGGCTTAGAGTAGGGATGGCGCTGGCTAGTGTCAGCAGAAGCAGTAGGTGTAAAGGAGGCAGAAGGCTTAGAGTAGGGATGGCGCTGGCTAGTGTCAGCAGAAGCAGTAGGTGTAAAGGAGACAAAAGGCTTAGAGTAGGGATGGTGCTGGCTAGTGTCAGCAGAAGCAGTAGGTGTAAAGGAGGCAGAAGGCTTAGAGTAGGGATGGTGCTGGCTAGTGTCAGCAGAAGCAGTAGGTGTAAATGCAGCAGAAGGCTTAGAGTAGGGATGGCGCTGGCTAGTGTCAGCAGAAGCAGTAGTTGTAAAGGAGGCAGAAGGCTTAGAGTAGAGATGGCACTGGCTAGTGTCAACAGAAGCAGTAGGTGGAAAGGAGGCAGAAGGCTTAGAGTAGAGATGGCGCTGGCTAGTGTCAGCAGAAGCAGTAGGTGTAAAAGAGGCAGAAGGCTTAGAGTAGGGATGGTGCTGGCTAGTGTCAGCAGAAGCAGTAGATGTAAAGGAGGCAGAAGGCTTAGAGTAGAGATGGCGCTGGCTAGTGTCAACAGAAGCAGTAGGTGTAAAGGAGGCAGAAGGCTTAGAGTAGAGATGGCACTGGCTAGCGTCAGCAGAAGCAGTAGGTGTAAATGCAGCAGAAGGCTTAGAGTAGGGATGGCGCTGGCTAGTGTCAGCAGAAGCAGTAGTTCTAAAGGAGGCAGAAGGCTTAGAGTAGAGATGGAGCTGGCTAGTGTCAGCAGAAGCAGTAGGTGTAAAGGAGGGAAAGGAAAAGAAAGTCTGGGTGTAGAGATAGGATGAGATGGTTTTAGGGATGGGGCCAGGTAATGGAATTGTGATTAAGGGTGCAGGTGCATATCTAATGTGATGAGAGGTGAAGTTTAAGGGAGTTTTTAAAAGCAGTGGAGCTACTGATAGTTCTTATTGAAGGAGGGAGTTTATTCCAAAGCTTGGAGACAGTGAAGGAGTAACACATTTGACCAGCTGAGAGCTTAGGTTTATCAGTATTTAGTAGCATTTTGTTTTCTGACCTTAAGTCTAGATTTGGATGGTAGATGGTTAAGATGTCAGTTAGGGCTGGGCAGATTTCTGGGAAGTAAATGATTTCATGGGCAGTAGTAAGCAGGATTATGAGGTAATGGGGAAGTTCCAACCAATTAAGTAGTTGTAGTGTGGAGCATCGGTGAGAGGAGAATTTAACATTTGTAGCAAATGTGACAACTTTATTGTAGCATGTATTGAGTTTAGTTTTTAGGGAGGACTGAATATTGATTAGGATGTGTGTGTGTGTGTGTGTGTGTGTGTGTGTGTGTGTGTGTGTGTGTGTGTGTGTGTGTGTGTGTGTGTGTGTGTGTGTCTATGTATATATATATATATATATATATATATATATATATATATATATATATATATATATAGTTCCCCTTCAAAACATCTAAAACTCATAACATCTAAAATCAAAACATCAAGACCATAACATCTAAAATCCATAACATCTGAAACCCATAACATCGAATTTCATAACATCTAAAATGTATAATATGTAATAGTGTATCATCAAATGTGTAAATGTTATAATTTAATCTGTTAATCTTGTGGTATCACTATGAGATGTAGTTTTTATTTCTATAGTTATTATTTATATAGTGTAGGAATTTATACTATTTATATACTGTTTATTTTGCCACTCTGTATGTGTTTTTTAGGCCATACAGGTAAGTGATATAGACATTATGTGTACATTCTTTATGGTGATCGTGATACAGTGGGGTTAGGAAATTAACTTTTTCCCACTGTAGTGCGATCTCGGAGTTGGTATATTTAATTTATGGTGGGGTGTGGGGGGCAGACCCCCCACATGAGGGGTGTGCAGGGGGGCTTGCCTCCTGCAGAATCATAGGAAAAAGTGTGTTTGTTAGTTTGGTGTTGTTATATGTAGAGGGGATGTTATTTTCATGTGATTTGTAGTATTCGATGTTGTGATGCACATTTTAGATGTTATGAAATTCAATGTCGTGGGTTTTAGATGTTTTGGGTTTTAGATATTATTGTTTCAATGTTATAATTTTAGATGTTATGGGTTTTAGATACATTATATGTGTGTGTGTGTGTGTGTGTGTGTGTGTGTGTGTGTATATATATATATATATATATATATATATATATATATATATATATATATATATATATATATATATACAGTGGATATAAAAAGTGTACACACCCCTGTTAAAATGCCAGGTTTTTGTGATATAAAAAAATGAGACCACAATAAATCATTTCAAAACTTTTCCCACCTTTAATGTGACCTGTAACCTGTACAATTAAATTGAAAAGCAAACACATCTGTTAGGGGAAAAAATATAAAAATTGTACAATAAGCTGGTTGCATAAGCACACACCTTTAAACTAATATTATGTTGAAGCACCTTTTGCTTTAATTACAGCATTCAGTCTTCTTGGGTACACACCTGCCATCAATTAAAGAGACTCTGATTAACCCCAAATAAAGTTCAGCTGTCCTAGTAGGATTTTCTTGACATTTACTCAGTTGCCTGCTACAGCAAAAGCCATGGTTCATGGAGAGCTTACAAAGCATCAACGGGATTTCATTGTTGAAAGGTATCAGTCAGGAGAAGGGTACAAAACATTTTCCACAGCATTAGATATACCATGGAATACAGTGAAGACAGTCATCAAAAAGTGAAGGAAATATGGGACAACAGTGGTGGAAATATGGGACAACAGTTAGGTTGCAAAGAATTGGACGTCCCTCAAAAATTTATGAAAAGACAAGATGGAAACTGTCCAAGAAGACTGCCAAGAGACCTACAGCAACACTGAAGAAGATGCAGGAATTTCTGGCAAGTGCTAGTTGCATACTACATGTGACAGCAATCTCCTCTATTCTCCATATGTCTGGCCTATGGGGTAGGGTTGCAAATGGAAGCCTTTTCTTACACAGAAAAACATCCAGGCCCAGCTAAAATTTTCAAAACAATACATCAAGTCTCCCAAAAGCATGTGGGAAAATGTGTTATGGTCTGATGAGACGAGGTTGAACTTTTTGGACACAATTCCAAAAGGTACGTTTGGTGCAAAAACAACACTTCGCATCACCAAAAGAACACCATCCCCAGAGTGAAGGATGCTGGTGGCAGTATCATGCTTTGGGGTTGCTTTTCTTCCACTGGAACTGGGGCTTTACTCAAGGTGGAGGGAATTATGAACAGTTCCAAATACCAGTCACTTTTGGCCCAATTTCACCTTTCCACATGGCAATGACCACAAGCACACATCCAAATCAACAAAAGAATGGCTTCACCAGAAGAAAATTAAAGTTTTGGGATGGCCCAGCCAGAGCCCAGACTTGAATCCAATAGGAACTCTGTGAGGTGACCTGAAGAGGGCTCTGCACAAGAGATGCCCTCGCGGTCTGACAGATTTGCAGCACTTTTGCAAGGAAGAGTGGGCAAATATTGCCAAGTCAAGATGTGCCATGCTGATAGACTCCTACCCAATATGACTGAGTGTTGTAATTAAAGCAAAAGGTGCTTTAACAAAGTATTCATTTATGATTTATTGCTTTTGATCTGTTAGACCCATCTATTTGCATGTTTGTCTCCTCCTTTTAACAATCTAATGGTTTAAGGGCTGACTCATATTCTGTAGTTTCTTGTTGCCTTTATATAATGCCCTAAGGTATATATTGTTTTTTATTGAGATGTTTACATTGGCCCTTGTATTTAGTCTTGATAGCTTAATATGTGGTCAGATATGCCTGGGACAAGTCTTTATATGTAGCTGTATTTTTAGTGTTTTCCATGCTATTTTACTACTGATATATTGATGGGACTTTAATGGTCGAATGGCTTTTATTGATTTTTGTATGTTAAGTGTTTAGATTGGTCATTCCACTCATTTTTATAGTTTAACCTATGCTATTTTATTATATTATAGGTTTGAAATAATTACAAGTAGGTGCATTTTTATTATTTTTAGATGTGGTATGAGTTTCTACATTTTGTTTACATCACTGGCTGCGGAGACTAAGTGGTTACGCTTTGTTGGGTTGTAGGTTCTTAGTGCTAAGGTCTAATGCATGTATATGTACTTTCTGCAAGATAGATGGTTATAAATACTACTTTTTATGTTTAACTGTTACTGAGTTAACTATACATGGTTTTTAACTCAGCAGTATGATTAGGTTAGTAGATTGCTGGTTTGACTAGGTGGAGCCGCATATTTCGAAATATATTTTTTGTTTGGACAAAGGGGCTTTTTTCTGGTAAATGATGGGTTGATTGTAAGGTTTTTCAACCAATATCAGTAAGAGGACATAGCTTACTGAAATATTTTCAGCTATTGGTTGTTGGGTTATGAACTAGGTTCACTCCCCCTTTAATTTTGATTGGGTTAGCATTCTATTCTGCCATAGAGACTGGCTGATAGTAGAGTTTTTAAGCAATAGCAGCATCAGTCTCTTAGATGTGGATGATACAGACTATTTGATGTATGTTTAATGATGGGTTGCAGAAACATGAATAAAGTTCACTCCACTTCTAATTTTGATTGGACTAGTAGTATATTCTGCCAGAGAGATTGGCTGCTGATTCATTAATTAAGTCCACTCTGTCTCTTAACTCTGATTGGAACAGTAACTTACTCTACCATTGATGTTGGTGGTTTTTTGAGTAATGCTCATTGGTTTATATATGTATATGTCTGAATAGGTGCTGATATGTGTGTTTTT